>NC_045558.1:37175387-37475387 GCF_009769535.1 Thamnophis elegans
AGTAAAAAAGCATCAGGTTCTTATCATTCCAAGTTTTTGTTGTTTCTTTAGATACAGTATCTTTGCATCCTACAATGGGTATCTACCTTATTAATATCTCTAAAAACCCAAGATTTTTAAATCAAAAACTAGAGGAAAAAAGAAGAAACATAATTAAACTTTGAATTCATGTCTCACAAGCATTTCAGATTTTCCAAACAGCCAAAAATTATCTCCTTGATAAAGTCAAGAAATTGCTTCTAAATTATTTTCCAATAGAAAATTCTAGTTCAAATGGAGTCATAAACTAATATTAAATTTCCCCATTTTATTTATTTTAAAATATACAAAGCTACTTGGTCATACAATGAAAGCATTTGCATACTTTCAGATAGTCTTCAATTTATGACCACAATTATTACCAGAACTTCCATCATTAAGCAATGTGGTTATTAAGTGATTTGCACTTGAATTTGTAATCTTTTTTACCTATGATCATGGCACTCTATGTGGACTTTGCTTATTGGAAGACCCCTGAAAAGATCGTATGGTGATTACAGGATCCCAGGATACTGCAACTATTGTAAATACCAATTGCCAAGCACCCAAATTTTGATCATGCAACTTCAGGGATGTTGCAATGGCTGTGAGAGGACTGGTCATAAATCACTTTTTTCAGCACTTTGTTAAACTTTTACAATCCTGTAATCCCTTAATTTGGGAGATAATAGGGCGACTTGATGAAGCTGAGCATTTACTGACTGGATGCCCTTCCTGAAGCCTCATGGGATTCACAGCAGATTTTTTTTCTTTATACCCTAGGAGAGGAACATCTACTGTACCAAGGATTGAACTCTCCACCTTCTGAGTGGGAGGTGAGCATCTCACCACTATGCCACCATACCGTTATTTGAAAGGTTGTTAAACAAGTAATCATAAATCAAGGACGATCTATGAATGCCTGTTTACAGGCAGCAATAAATGGTGAGTTACACCATGTAAACCTGCATCAGGGGCAAAAATAGAGGTGTCTGAAGCTTCAAGGCAAACCTCAAGGATGAGAGAACTCAGACATTCAGGTATTAAGGTTGCAGCAACTGCAGGCAGACAGGAGAAATGGAGAACAAGGGCAGTGAACTGTTCTTTCCTGCCACAGCTGCAGGCAGAAGCCTTGTGAGAGTCACCCTTCACCTCATCAGTCATGCAATGTATCCCTTCTACCCTCCTGCTAGGCCCTGTGAAGTCTCTTCCTTCCCTCTCTCCCCCTTCTCTTCAGAATATTATCATGTATGTGCACAGCTCTCGGATTCTTCCTTTCAGAAAATGCTTCTCATTGGCCTTAAACTCTCTCCTAGGTATTCTGTATCACAAAAATCTGAATGACTACAGTGAGAAAAGCAAAGCTTCATCTGCAATCTAGGACAGCGTAGGCATAGTACAATTGTCCTATCTCCATTAGTTTCTTACAAACAAAAACAGAGATGAGGAAGAGAGAAAAAGAGATTTAAATGGAGAAACCAATTCCAGGGCCTCCCATTTTAACCACTACTGCTGTTGAATTCTTACTTGGGAGAAACAGCATAGAAAAAGTGCAAGTGAAGGCTGCAGTTACTGTTTCCTCATTCAGTGTCTACTTCATCAAGACTCCTGTTAGGTGCCCAAACTTAGACAGACAGACAGACATCGCTGTCCTATATTCCTTTTTTATTTGTATCCATTTCATGCATTCAAAATCATGTTTATACTTGTGTATGTTATCTAATACCTGCTTGAAAAAATGAATAAAATAAAATAATAAATATATGACTATAAAAATCCAGATATCAATTAGGTGGGAACAAAGACACCAAAAAAAAAAAATCTACTCTTTCCTGTCTGTCCTGCCTTCTTTCCTGAGCAGGGGTTTGGATTAGAAAACCTCCAAGATCCCTTCCAACTCTGTTACTCTGTTATCTAGCAGTCATCTGAGTTTGTGCAGTTGAAGATATGGTAGCAGTACCCTGCTTAAGAGGGTTTTTTTTTTGAAAATGTGAAATAATGAATGGGTAGTCATGGACAGTTTAAGTTATACAAGAAAGCTAGATCCTCATTATCCCTTGATTTGCATTTATTGAAAGAAACGAAGTAGATTACAGAATGTTAAAACCAAGATATCAATGAGCATGTTTAAGGCGGACCCTCCTTGATCTTAATTGCCTTTTATCAGGGAAGTTGTTGCTACTTATTTGTTTGATAAGAACAAAAGGATGTGCAGTTGGTCTGATCCTGTAATATGCTGCAAGGATCCATTCTTGTTTCCAGATATAGAAAATTCCATTATAACCAAGTGAATTACCTTAGGTCTGTAAGGCCCAACATAGCTGTCTTCATTACATTTATGCCACTAAAGTTTGCACAGTACAATACACAATCATTAATAAGACAATACATCTACATAAAAAGTCCCTTTTTATGACCCTGTAATACCTTAATTTGGGATAGAGTCCAGGCAAATGGATGGAACTGAACTTAAATTGGCCAGATGCCCTTCCTGACATCATGAGGAGCAAACAGCAGATATATTTTTCTTTGTGTTCTAGGAGAAAAACAACATAATACATAACATGAAAAATGGTACAAAAGCAATATATAGAAATCAAAACTATCAAAATACACATACACAAAATAAAAAGGAAATTATCTACTAATCAGTCTCATATGGCAATTTCATAATCAGGAATTATTAAAATCATTATACTGATATACCTTTCTATCTCAAAGAGTAGAAGAAAAATACACTCAAATGCATAACCCAATCATCTTAACCATGTAAAAATTTATCAGTATCCATAATGGAGCTGAAAGGCTAAGATGATTAATTCCTAAAGCAAAATTGATTTATCATAACATTGATTTCAGTAGACTACAAGGTATTGATGTTTACAACACCATAAATTTATTCTATAATGTAATAAATAAACAGAAAATCTGTTTTTGCTTCCTAGAGAAATTTGTATATTATAAATGGCATTTATACAGTTTATAAAATTAGATGTAAATACTACATAACTAATATAAAGTAGAAATCTCGGCCCAATTCCCTCCTAAATTAAGATCATTTATATATGAAATACTGTAGCAACAACCAAAGACAAATTTAAAGGATTTTTTTAAAAAAAATCTTAGTCTTTTAAAGAAAATAATCATTCATATATATATATATATATATATATATATATATATATATATATATATATATATATATATATAACTAAAGGAAGTGGGTAAGTGCTGTGTGAAATGTTGAAAAGTATTGTGGAACTTAAACCTGTTTTCATTTATTAAATATTATTACACAATGGAAGTGGGATGCTATAATTCAACCCAAATGGAAAACATCAGAAAGTGGGTGGAAATGATTCAGGACATTAAAGAGAAGCTGTTTAGATTACAAATCTGTTTTATAATCAGGAATGAAGTGGTTAATTGAAAGGGGAAAAAAATAGACTGGCAAACTATTTCCAGGGACTTAGAGGTATTTTTTCTCTCTCTCTCTTCTCCTCCCTCCCCACCCATTTTTACTCAATAGGGGAGTTTGGAAGGGAAGAAGGGTTTTGATTCCAGGATCCCTACATTCCCACGAGCTCCATTAAGGAAGGGGAAGAGGTTTCCTGTAGAAGGAGACAGCTGCAGCAGCAACCAAAGTCCAGGGGAAAGAAGAGCACATCCAGGATAGTCAACACTATCGGGGCTAAAAGGTACTAATTGAACTAACTAAATAAAATATGCATTTGGGAAAATCAGTCACAACTGGTGCTTCAAGAATAAATTACATTTACAACAAACAACTAACAGGTGTGAACTTCCCCCCCCCCCCATATTAAGGAATTTAATATTAAGACCAGCATCAGCCACCCATTCTGCAGAAAATATGACAGAAAGGGCAAAATGATCAAATAGAATGGAAAGCACATGTTATCTTGTAGAAGAGTCAGAGCCTGATATAAAACTGAAACTGAGAAATATATTAGAGAACCTTTTCTCAGTCTTTCTAATCCAAAGTCATGGAATATTGTGTATATATGCACACATGTATTCACACTCACACACACACAAGCATATGTCAAAATATATTCTCTTTCTATCTTTCTCCTATGCCTTCCCCAGAAAAGGCCTGCTTCATTTCAATTTCCACAACTTGAATTAAGTCAAGTCAAGGTTGGTCTATTACCATTTTACATATACATTTACATATTACATATAACCCTAAAAACCTCTTTTAGGCAGATTAAGTATATTCTACAAAAAAATATAATCAAGCATTTTATTTAGAATTATAATAGTATGAATAATGTTTGTGAGAAAATATTTTGGTGGATTATAAACTATGGTATTTTACTTGTGTACTCTTTGGTGATTCTCCAAGTTAGCTTTTGCTCTGGAGGCTAAAACGATTTCATAAAAGTATTTCAAGTAGACATAAAATCTGAAGAGGAAGTATAAAACACTATATTTCAATCTACCCATATTTCTTCTCTTTTCAAAGGATGGAAGGGGGAGAGGAGTTTGACTGATTTATTTTTTATAGTGTACATTCCTCAACATTCCCATTTGTGTTCTGATTCCTGTTTGTGACCTTCAGATTCCATATTTATGATGTCACCACCTGTTTTTCTCCTCCTGCCCTTGGCATTGTATTAGAAAATCAAAACAATACAAAAATACTTTCCGCCCCACCCTCTTTTGCTCTTTTAATATGTATAGCCTTGACAACCATGAAAGGTATCCAACGCCCAAATAACCAAAGGAAACTACAACATAATAAATAGCTTTTCTTTCGTTTACATCCATTGCCAAGGTGAAGGGTGCAAAATACAGTAGGAAAGGAGATATGGGGGCAGGCTAGGCAATCCTATGCAAACTTACTTGGGAGGAAACCCAGGTTCAGTACACTGACTATTATTTCTTAGTAAACAATTATAGGATTGCACAGTCGAATACAATTGATTGCTAATTTGACACCCGAGTACCCTGGGTTGAGTGGCTATGCCAAGCACCAGAATATACCAATTAGCCCTCAAAACTAAGTATAACTCTGTATCATTTCAAATTACAGTAAAGTTCCTGGAATAACATATTCCCAAATGTTCTTTCACTCAATCCAAAAATACAGCATAACTGAATAAATAGCAACTCTGAGACTTAGAGGTGTTGGGAGATCCTTAATTTCATTGGATATTATAAGTGGCATTTTCATAGATCAATCCAAAGTTTAGAAGCTTTTTCTTTCCCAAAAAATTTATAAACCAAATTGCAATCACTTTCTTTAAAGCATGTCAAATCAGATTGGAATGCAGCAAACCATATTAAAAATAAATTCAGAAAAACTGAGCATAGAAAAGTTACTTTTTCAATCTCTTCCTCTCTGACACAATTTATTTTGCATTTTATAGATCCATTGATACAGCTTTGGTTAAAGTTTGAAAAATAAAAAAGTAAAATTACTGCTTGGGAGAGCTCTCTGAATCTTATTTAGTAGTTTCCATATGTTCCACAAAATTGCACTTACCACTGTTCCTCGTATTTTTTTTCATCCATATCAGTTATGTCTAGCTGATGTGACAAGCATGTAATTGTGGATCAGTAGAAACTCTGTGGTTTTTTTTATTTTATTTAAGAGCATGTTGTTAATGCAAAACATTTTTTTGTTGTTGCTTCAAGTGGTAGTTGTTATTTTTATGCATTTCTAATGGTCTAATGTGATGTCAGATGAAAATCAGGAAAAAATCTTTAGTTTAATATTGGGTTGTTGTTTCTTACAAAAACCATTAGTTGCTATATTTTCCCATTTATTTTTGTTATGGTTTAATAGTATACAATTTTGATTATTTTAATTAAAGAAACAGAAAAACGAAGTGTCATCCAGTTTGACAGACAAAGGTAAGGTTTCTCTCACCCGAAAAGTAGGATCTCAATAGCTTATTCCTTGATTCTTTCCTCCAGTCTTAAAGATCCTTCTTCACTTCCTTGATCTCAAGTTGTCTTACCCCTACGTGACAGCAGTTGTAAAAGAAGAGATTGATAATGCCTACTTCTGACCGTAGGAGTTGTAAAGGAGGAGATTGATCATGCCCTTAGGAGGAGTGAGGGCTTACACAAGACTTAGGAAGGTATCTTAATGCTAGTCATATCCCTGATCCATCTTAGATTTCCAGGGAAGAAGTGGTGTACTGACGAAACAACAGGTAAATGTCTTAATATAAGAAGAGGCTGTTTATTTTCTAAGCTTTAAGAAATTAAACAGCAAAAAGCAAGATAAGGCTTTAAGACTTTGAAATTAATGTGAATTAATTGATTTGAAGGCATAAATGCTTTTTAATTGGAAATAAAATTTTGGATTTTTATTTCAATATTAGAGATATAACAAGGTAACGTACAATAATGTTCAGAGCAGTGGTGGGATTCAATTTTTTTTTACTACCGGCTCTGTGGGCATGGCTTGGTGAGCTTGGTGTGGCTTGGTGGGCATGGCTTGGTGGGCATGGCAGGGGAAGGATACTGCAAAATCCCCATTCCTTCCCCACTCTAGGGATGGTTACTGCAAAATCCCCATTTCCTCCTGATCAGCTGGGACTCAAGAGCCAGAGAATAGATGGGGGCAGGGGCAGTCAGAGGTAGTATTTACCAGTTCTCCAAACTACTCAAAAATTCCGCTACCAGTTCTCCAGGACTGGTCAGAACTGGTTCTCCAGAACTGGTCAGAACCTGCTGAATACCACCTCTGGTTCAGAGATATTGCTGAGAAATGACAATGCAACTTTGATTCAACAATGTCAGCTAAGTTGCTTGTTTTTATGAAGCTTTACTCCCTGAAGAAACTATTACATCAGAAGATGCTGCTACAGAGAAAGCTTTCCAATCAAACTATCTGGCAAGATTATGGAGAACAGCATAAAGAGGCTATCACTGGATATATAAGGAAGGAATTCAGATGGAATTAAAAATACCATTTCAAGAGAATAATTGGAATAATTTATTCTGCTAGATTTAACAAAAGAGGCTTCTTAAAGTTTTGGAAAAATGCTTGAAAAGAGATAATGATAATCTATATGGATAATCTATATCAGTGATCTCCAAGCTTGGCAACTTTAAGACCAGTGGACTTCAACTCCCAGAGTTCCTCAGCCAGCAAAGGTGGCTGAGGAACTCTGGAAGTTGAAGTCCACAAGTCTTAAAGTTGCCAAGGTTGGAGACCACTGATCTATATGGATTGTTTTATGTAAATGGAAGACATCTAAAGCTGGCTTCCAAGTAGTTCTCAATTTACAACCACAATTGAATGCATAATTTTTATTGCTAAGCAAGGCAGTTGTGAGTTTTGCCTTATTTTTATAACTTTTTTGTCACAGTTGTTAAGTGAATCTCTGCAGTCACTATGTTAGTAACATAGTTGGTAAGCGAATCTGACTTTCCCATTGACTTTGCTTGTCAGAAGATCGCATAAGGTGACCATGGATACTGTCATAAACACTTGTCGGTTGCAGAGTCTAAATTTTTATCATAACCATGGGAATGTTGCAAAGGTTTTAAGTATGAAAAACAATCATAGGTCACTTTTATCAGTGTATTGAAACTTTGAACCGTCACCAGATGAATGATTGTAAGTCAGTTTCCACCTGTATTTGACCAGGATTAAAATGGTATATTTTGTTATTTTGTGGTTGTTTTTTTTCTGGCTTTTCTGACATCTGGACTATATTATTGGATTGAATATTTTGATATCTCTTAAATAAGAGGATGTGAAGAGATATAGTGAAATCATTTATACTTACAGTTATGAAAATGGAAGGTTGCCTTCTTAGTTTGTTTTTCTCTTTCTTTTTTGCTTTCATGAACATTTTATTTTGTATTTTATTTTTATTTTAACAGATAGTCCTTGACTTACAACAGTTCATTTAGTGACTAGTTGAAGTTACAATGATACGAAAAAAGTGACTTATGACCGTTTTTCACACTTAAGACCATTGCACAATCCCTAAGTTCACTTGATCAAAATTCTGATACTTTGTGATTGACTATAATGGTTGCCCCAGGTCCCAAGGTCATGTAATCATCTTTTGCAATTTTCTGATAAGCAAAGTCAATGGGAAGCCAAATTCACTTAACAACTAGCTTAACAGTTGCAGTGATTCACTTAACAACTGTGGTAAAAAAGGTTGTAAAATGGGTCAAAACTTACTTAGCTGTCTCATCTAGCAACATAATTTTTGAGCTCAATTATGAGCTTGTAAATTGAGGACTAACTGTATACTTAATTGAATTATCTGAGGGGCTGCCTTCCCCAGTTCATCAGCCCAGCCCATTAGACCTGGTAGCACAGAAAGTACTTACATTTGGTAGGCTGCAGGAGGAGGGCCTTCTCTATTGTAATCCATGCCTTATATACAATCTCCACCAGTGGTGAAATTCATTTTTTTTACTACCAGTTCTGTGGGCGTGGCAGGGGAAGGATACTGCAAAATCTCCATTCCCACTCTACTCCAGGAGAAGGATATTGCAAACTCTCCATTCCCACCCTACTCCAGGAGAAGGATATTGCAAAATCTCCATTCCCACCCTACTCCAGGAGAAGGATATTGCAAAATCTCTATTCCCACCCTACTCCAGGAGGAGGATATTGCAAAATCTCTATTCCCACCCTACTCCAGGAGAAGGATATTGCAAAATCTCCATTCCCACCCTACTCCAGGAGAAGGATATTGCAAAATCTCCATTCCCACCCTACTCCAGGAGAAGGATATTGCAAAATCTCTATTCCCACCCTACTCCAAGAGAAGGATACTGCAAAATCTCCATTCCCACCCTACTCCAGGAGAAGGATACTGCAAAATCTCCATTCCCACTCTACTCCAGGACAATACTGCAAAATCTCCAATCCCACTCTACTCCAGGAGGATACTGCAAAATCTCCATTCCCACCCTACTCCAGGAGAAGGATACTGCAAAATCTCCATTCCCATCCTACTCCAGGAGAAGGATACTGCAAAATCTCCATTCCCACTCTACTCCAGGAGAAGGATACTGCAAAATCTCCATTCCCACCCTACTATGAGGCCAGTCAGAGGTGGCATATGCCGGTTCTCTGAACTACTCAGAATTTCTGCTATCGGTTGTCTGGAACCTGTCAGAGTGACTGTGGTTTCCGTCATCCCGGTTTGTGCATCTTGCTCCATCTTGATTATAGGGGGAAAATTTTTAGCCCACTCAGAGAGGGCCCACAATCTGGGAGTCCTCCTGGATATGTGACTTAGTTTAGAAGAACACCTGATGGCCATGACCAGGGGGCCTTTTACCAGGCTCAATTGGTACGTCAATTGCGCCCCTTCCTGGATCGGGATACTCTGTGCACAGTCACTCATGCCCTCGTCCTTTCTCGCCTGGACTACTGTAATGCTCTCTACATGGGGCTGCCCTTGAAGAGCACCTGAAGGCTTCAACTGGTCCAGAATGTGGCTGGTGCCCCCATGTTGTGCTCCTAGGTGCTCCCATGTTGCACCCCTTTTAAGTGGCCTGCACTGGTTGCTGGTTGTCTTCCAGGTGCAATTCAAGGTACTAATTATGACTTTTAAAGCGCTCCATGGCTTAAGCCCAGGATACCTGCGAGACCACCTACTGCCACCGGTAGCTTCTCACCGTCCAGTGCGATCCCACAGAATTGGCCTCCTCAGGGTGCCGTCAGCCAGACAGTGTCATCTAGCGACTCCCAGCGGGAGAGCCTTCTCTGTGGGAGCGCCTTCCCTCTGGAATGAGTTGCCCCCGTATAATCCCTGACCTCCGGTCCTTCCGACACGGTCTAAAAAATTGGCTTTTCCAGCAAGCCAGTCTGGCCTGAACAAAATAAAATAAATGATTGATTATTGTTAATTTTAATTGAATTTTTAAAATGTTATTGTTAATCTTAATTGGATTTGTTTTTTGGATACTATATCTAATTATTTTTTAACTTTTGTAAAATGTGTTTTTTTAATGTTGTACGCCGCCTTGAGTCCTTGGGAGAAGGGAGACATATAAATCCAATAAACAACAACAACAACAACAACAACTTTTCACAATATGGGCAGACATATAAAATTGATACATAAATTTTAAAAATCATTTATTGTTGTGGTTAAAACTTTTAATAAAAATAATTAAATAATAATTAAAAAAAGATTCTTGCTCCATCATGCAATAGAGATGGATGTGTTACAGATGTGGACTACTATCCGTAGCTGCTATAGAATCTGAGGAAAGGATGCAGCTGTTTTAAGGTGTTGCAGACTGATGCAGACTTCTTGTGCTGAAGCACCTTTAAGGAGATTGATTCTGAAGAATTGCACAGGCTTATTATTCTTTATCTTCTGACATCCACACAGTATTAATATAATAAATATTCAGTAAAAGACTAAAGACAGTTAAAAATGTCAGCTGATTTTTTTTAAACAAGGAAATGCTTGAGTAATGATATTTAGTGTGCAAATGAGTTGTTGTTGCTGAATATTTAGTTTAAATATTAGCACTGGCTTATAATGCCTCAAAAGGTTACCAGAAGGACTATTTTCAGCATCAACTTGCATTCTGAAATGAGCATCTCCACATGGGTCCAGCTCTAAACCCAATTAGAGTCAATGCTAAAACAGGCAGGATCTTCTCCGTGTGACTCCTGAACCTGGAGCTTAGAACAAACTAATATCAGGCATTTAAATAGGCTCTGAATCTATTTAGACTGTACACATTGATTCATAACCGGGTTAGGATTTAGCTGAGATACTGGGATTGCATAAATTGTTTGTTTTAATAGTTGTTGTTATTGCTTATGCTTGTTGAATTTATTCCTGATAGTCATAATATTCTGAGGTTATCTCAGAAAGCATCATACTAATTTGTAATAAATAAATAAATCTCTTCTTTGGCTGGGCACTAGTTTGAACTGAACAACAGGCAGCTATATAAACATGCAGTTCAAATGCCACAGAAGAATTTTTAAACAGACATTTCAGAATCTCTACTATCATTCTTAAGTCATAAAATATATGCTTTATATAATATAGAAAGCATTTTGCTACAATCTGGTTACTACTTTATGAGGTTTTTTTTAAGAGGGCTCCTCTGTCCTCTTATCCACCTGGTTATCAGGAAAATTGATGCTCCCAGGAATAGTAAAGGCAATCTGACTTTTTAAAATTCATTTTTTATTCTAGTGATTTTCAACATAAGTAATTTTCTTGATTCTTATTTATTTTATTTATTTATTAATAAAATTTATAGGCCGCCCAATCCCGAAGGACTCCGGATTCTTTACTTCCTTTCTTGTCTATTTAACTGTAAAGGGGAAAAACTTTGCATACAAAAAAGCCCTTAGCTTTGTTGGTATCTCCATTAAAAGTGTGCGATCCAAGGAAAATGTTTTGTTGCTCATTAGAGTCAAAATTGTGACAGATCTGGAATCCACTCTTTTGTGGCTTAAGGACACACTGATGTATTCCAGAATATATGGTAGATAGATCCAGAAGAAAACTTATATGTGATTTAAATACAATTAATATGATGAGTATCAGGAAATTTAGCTATTTTACCCTCAATTACATTGAAGATTTGGATTTCATGACCATTTATGAGTTGTTCTACAAGATACTCCAAGAATTTTAGGAACAACCTGGGACTGAAATCTATCGTGTTTTCATAGATTTATAGGTATTCAGATATAAGCTTGTGCTGAAAGCTATTGAAAGTTTTGTTCCTCTGATTAGAACAATATCCACAGGGAACAAGTGACTTATGTACTTATGTGCCTCATGTGGCTTTTTTGTTTTCAGGAGGCTTGAGAGATAGGGAAAATTTATTAGAGCATTATTATAAGTTTTTAAATGCAATGATAGCATGAAAAGCCAGCAAGATTGCAGATTAGCAAAGGAGTTTCAAAAGCAGGACATATGCATACACAAACAAACATGCCTAACAATGAAAGTAAGTTCCCAATTTTTTTTAAAAAACAGTGAGAAGTTAACAGTTTCTTTTTCTTGAAAATCAAGAATAGGTTGTTTTTTTTTTTAAAGTGGGAAAATGTTTTTTTAGAGCACTAGGCTCATACTGCTTTTATTTATTTTTCAGTCTCTCAAACTTAATACTAGCGTGTCTGATCCCATTGTTTCTAATCCTTAGCCAGGATCCAAAGAACTGTAAAATTAGTCTTGTAAATCCAAGGAGACTTCAAGCTTGTTTTGCTTTAACAGCCGCCAACCACAGAGCATGACGAACTGTTTATATCGTGGCACAGGAATCGGCTGTTGAAAGACAAAGAACAAGCCAGCAATCCTTCCTGTGTGTATGAGACAATCTTTGAATTTCAGCTTTTATGTTACACTGAAATACTGTATGGTGGGTCTACCCTCCTTTAAAAAAATCTACTAAATTAAAACTAATTCCCTAGAAGGTCTATGCAAGATCTTTTATCTCAAAGCAAAAGAATGACATCTCATGGACTTTTCCAAAGTGAGAGGTTTGAAAATGTTCTTCTCCAGGTCTTCAATCCACTCCCTCCCCCCCCCTCCGCTGCCCGGCATGTGTCTAGAAATGTGTCTCTCCTTACAAAATATATGGATCAGTTGGATGCAATCTGGAAGCAAAGGTAAAAAGGGGCCAAGCCATTCATAATTTTATATGCAGGAATATATATTGTTAGTATGTAGGTCTCTAGTTATTCGGGTTTTCTCCCGCGTAAAATTGGAGATGTCTTGGCAACGTTTCGACGAAGTCTCATTCGTCATCTTCAGGCTGGGTGCTTCCAGGAGCCATTGAGATAGAAAAACGCCCACACAGCATGAACAGGCGGAACGATACCTGCTGCCTGCCAGCCATTTGGAAGCCTGCCCTTATTGATAAACGAGTCCCGAACATGATGAATGACACCAGGCCCACACTCACAAGAGCCACACAGAATATCACCACCAAACATCCAAAAAGAAAGCAGACAAAAACCCACACTGATGAGGAGGCACGACCAAGGACCAGAAGCCAGACTGCAAATGCACAATTAGCCTCTTTAAACCCCTCCTATCCTTACATTAAACACAAACCCCCAACCAATCACAACACACCTCTACCCAATCAGGACACAGCCAAGCTCCCACCCAATCAGTTCAAAGGCAGTTAAAAGGAAGAAACAGCCAAGATCTCACATTGCTCCTGGAAGCACCCAGCCTGAAGATGACAAATGAGACTTCGTTGAAATGTCGCCAAGACATCTCCAATTTTACGCGGGAGAAAACCCGAATATATATATATATATATATATATATATATATATATATATATATATATATATATATATATATATATATATATATGTCTCTATATATATATGTCTATATATATATGTCTATGTGTGTGTGTGTGTGTGTGTATATATATGTATGTATGTATGTATGTATATATGTGTGTGTGTGTGTATATATATATATATATATATATATATATATATATATATATTAGAATTTAACGGATAAGATAACGGATGATAACGGATAAGAGCCTGTGACCTAATGGCTAAGATCTCTGCCTAGTATGCGCAGTGTGCAATATAGCCCAGGTTCAAATCCCAGTAAGGGTATGTCTAGCTGATGAGAGCTAAATAGCTTGAAATAGATCTATACTAGTCTCCCTTTATTTATTTATCAGCACAAACAAACACACACACACACACACACACACACACACACACACACACACACACACACATATATATGATTGGGCCTAAAAGCCTTCTAGCATTTAATGTAGCTTCTCCACTAATTTTTTTTTACATTTGGGTTGCACAATTCTCAGAATTTTGTAATGCACTTTTTAGCTCAAAATGGCACAAGGAAAAATATGCATTGTGAACAAAAATAACTATGATGCATTTTTAAAAATAAAAATGAAAGTATTAAAAAGTAATGATGAAAGGATTTACTAATGAATATATGCAAATCTGATATCCTGATAAATAATTTTATTCAATCTATACTACTAGAGTGTTTATATGTTTATAAATAAGAATATATAGATAAATAAATATCTTTAAATAAAATATATATAGATGAGAAAATATGTTGGAAATTTCTGCAACCATGACATATCAGTAACATGCCAATATTTTCCTGTGTCAAAGCCCATTTCAACATATTCTCTATTTTTTTTTTCAAATGATTTTGACTTTCAAAAATTCTGTTAAGCGACCGCTGTGTATTCCCATGAGATCTATGAACTAGCTGGAATGCAAGTTGTGACACATTGAGGTGACATAATTTATCCTGTAACTTAGAGGAAGCACACTATCCTGTTTTCTTTATCTGGACCACAGATGTCTTGGCCTATGATCTCCACTAGAAAACTGCCAGTAAGGATCACTAGCTTTTTGTAATATGTTCATTAGGTGAAGCCAGATTATTAGCTTCTCCTGTAACTCATAGCTGAATTGATTTGTGTCAGGGAAACAGAATTTAAGTGGAGCTACTGATTCAACAATAGCCATAAAGAATACAATTCAGTATTAACAAGCAAAATTAAATGGAAGGAATGAGGTAGAGAGTTATTCTCACACAATATTAATTTGCTATTTTTAATTAACTGGTATAATTTTTTGAGGAAACAAACTGTCTTCTTCTAGCAATGAATCTATGCAGCTAACATTAATGCAATACACATTAGAAATATTATCCCCACAAAGTGCATTGTAGTCACAGAATAGAATTAATGAAAAAGAGGAAAAGTCATGTACATTAATATTATGATCACCATCACTGCAGGCCTCTTTCTCATCTTTCCAACCAATATGGTCCTGAAGTTTCCTTTCTCAGTTGGGCCCACAATGCTTGCTGATGTTATTGTTCCATCTTGTTTTAGGTCTTCTTCGTGAATGCTTATTATCAAGTGGGATCCATTCTGTGACTGCCTTGGTCCACCTGCCATTGCTATGTGATCAGCCCATTTCTATTTCAATTCTTTTCCTCTCTTGATGATATTGTATACTTTAGTTTGTTCTCTAATCCATATTCAGGTCTTTCTACCTTGTCTTGTCTTTTATTGGTGAGCTTGTATCTTTCCATGGTTCTTTGTGCCACTTTTGAATTGTGAGGTTATTGTCCATTTTTTGCCAGCATATGTCAGAGCATAGCGAACATACTAACTGAAAACTTTTATCTTCAGGCATAGGAGGGAAGTTATTCTTGAAAATTATGCTTAGCTTTCCAAATTCCTGCCAACCACATTTAACACACTTTTCAATTTCCTTTATTATATCATTTCCATTGAGATCTATTGGCCAAGGTATATGTAGCGAACTACTACCTCTAGTTTTTCTTCAGATATTAAAAAAATCTTTTTTGGTGAATTAATTAAACATAATCTGACTCTTTTTCAGGTTTATTTTCAAGCCAAATGGTTCTCCTGCTTTATGCAGCTCTTGTGTGCATCTTTGCAGTTCTTTTGGATCTTGTGAAAATAAAAACAACATAATCTGCAAATCTTAAGTGATTTAAATAGGCACCATTGATTTTTATTCCACTCTAGTTTGCAAAATACTTCTTCAAAGAGGGTGAAAAAAGGATAGGTGATATTGCATTGTCTTATCATAAACTTTGTTCTATGTTAATATATGCAGTTGTAGTTGAAGGGAATCTAAAGTAGTAAAGTCTAAACTGAATATGGTTATTTATATTCAGTGGGAATTGAAAATCATTGTTCTCTGGAACTTTTTTTTAGAAAATTCTTGTAGGAAGTGAAAGGTGTTATTACTGATTATTGATCAGGTAGAAGAAAAACTGGTAGGAAAAATGCAAAACATTTTTATTAATAACAGTATTTTACTTTTCTAGTGAAACAGAATTCTTTCTGCTAAGCTTTACAAGGATTTAGTCTAATATGCAACAACAGTGAGAGTAACCCCACAGTGAGATAAGCAGAAAATACATTTAACAAATAATAGTGATGCTACCCTCCAGTTGAACATATTGTTCAGTTAAGAAGTACAAAATAGAATAATAAGAAATAATCTCCATGTAATGAAATCCCTATGTAAATGAAATATCTAAGATGTGCCACTTCCTGCCTGCCTCAATGCTGAAACATTATCAGTGCTACCTAAGGGTTCTTCTACAATGTAGACTGAGTTGTTTGTCTCCTGTGCTGCTCCTGGTTATTCCTAAAACCAATTTAACAAATTCCAACCTGGAGTGGGATGAGTTGGCAATAGGTACAAATTGATTTTATTCCAGACCAGTGTTTTTCAACCTTGGCAACTTTAAGACATATGGACTTCAAATCTCAGAATTCCCCAGCTAGCCATATTAAGCTGTAGAATTATGTGGATTTCAGTTTGCTTGAGTTCCCAAGTCCAGGGAGTTAATTGTAGAAGTTGTCCACACATCTTAAGATTGCCAAAGTAGAAAAACATTGCTCTAGATTCCTAGCCAGTTCAGGACCTAATAACTTATTTTTCTTTTTCTTACCCTACAGAAAAGGCTTGGCTCAAAAGCAATATGTCTATAAAAACTGTTTCTTTTTCACTCATGCCCAATATTTTCCATTGCTTTCCCAGTTGAGTCCGCTCATGAATGTCTTCCCATCCTTGTCTCATGTTCTCTTTGACCATGGAACAGACTCTTCCTTTTTCTTTCTTTCTTTTTTTTTGTCATCGCTGTTAGAATAAAGGGATTAGATTGTTCTTAATTCCATTTTGATCATCTAAACAAAAGATTTGTTGAATTATTATAGTTTTATTCCAGTGTACTTATAAATGAATCATTAAAAAAAGGAAATGGGGAAAAAAGAACTATGATGGGACAGAAAGCAGATCATGTTCTACCCAAACTAAATGAAAGCCAAAAAGATACCTTCTAGGAGATGCAAGAGGAGAAAAAAGTGAACTATCAGAAATGGAGAATATGGGGTGGCTCTATGGGCCATTGCTAGAATAACAGAAAAAAATAAGGAATCCACTAACTAGATGCAAACTTAACAGTCACAAAGCAATAACCATTCTGAGAAATGATCAGCTTTTGGATTGATAGGGCATGCCAGATATTGTAGTGAATCGGAGCTGGATATATCACTAAGCTGAAAAGAAGTATAGTAGATTAACTGCATAGAAGGGAATTAAAGTCAGCTAAGGGTACAATGAAATATATGGACTGTAAATGGTAAAGAAAAGTGTATACCACTCCTGCACGCAAGAAATAGACAGTAGCCCATTTTCACTTCCTATAGAACAAATAGGAAGTGAGATGTAGCCTTGGACTTCTGGGAGATGTAATCCTATCACATCTGACTTTCAACTATTGATAGAACAGATAAATACTGTAGAAAGGTAAATGGAAATTATGTGTATTGAGTTCATGAAATCTTATATATGAGTATATATTAATAAAACTGTCCACTTCACATAATTTTATGTATTTAAAAGGAGAAGTGGCCATTGGGAAGAAACAGATCTAGGTCAACTTAAGTGTTTCTATTGCTTCTGTTCCAATTGGGAATTGTTTTACATTACATGTTTATGAATGATAGTGTTCATGTTGTTTCAGATAGATTTATAATACAAATGTTAGCCATTTTAATGGGACTGGTTTTCTGTAACAGTATGAAAAGAAGTAAGAAATGATTAGTCATGACATTAGGGGCATTAACCTGTTACTTATCAAGAGTAATTAAAACCCTGAAAAAAATAGCAGTGCTGGACTTTGTGATTGAGTTTGCTAGAAAATCGCTCATATTAGCTAAACCATATGCAGAAATAATTATATCACGTATCAATTAATAAAGACTTTTTCCCAAAATTTTCCTTTTTAGAAATTATGCTAGCTCTTCTAGCTCAATCAGACATCATAATTAACTCATGTATTTATATTTTGGAATTTGAGGATATCAATCATACTGAATTAATCTACCTGACTGTCATGTAATATATTTTATCAAAAATTCCTGCTATAGGAAGAGAATCAGGTGTGGAAATAACATGCAATAGTACTCTATGACATCTCACAAATCTATGATGAAGCATATAACTAGTTTAAAGCAGCTTAATTCCTTCTTATGTACAGATGTTAGCTGAAAGCACTCCAGACATATCAGGAAAAGTAAAATTCAGCTTTATTATTTCTGTGTCCCCGAGTATCAGTTGGAACACTCAGGCCAAGCACATAATAATCCTTATTTTTAAACCAATCTAGATAAACAAACCTTTCCATTTTTCAGCCTTGCATTTCTCTTTTTTGCTATAATTAATCCTCTGAGAACTTACAAACTAAACTCCATTTACTCAGTCCAAAATGGAAACATCTTCTTATAATGGTTCTTTTTACAAAGAACAGGCCAAATGTTAAATCACATTTTACTCAGAATATGGAAATACTTTGAGTGATGAAAGTTATACTTAGTCAAGGTTGGAGTACATCCTTCACATTTTAAGTATGTATAAAAAATAGTAACCACTCCAGTATGATGTTTAATGATATTTAATGTGCTCTGGAGCCTGCTCAGATCCAACTGTCTCCAAGAATTAGGTTGCACTGAGAATTAGAAATGGAATTTCAAAAGACCCATAACCATGTTCAGGAGTGTTAGAAATAACTCAGTAGAAATAATTTGCATTAAGAAAAAAAGGATACAAAGTTTGAATGTCAGAGTTTAGTTAATATGGTTTGTGTAGTATTTTAGATTCCATTCTAGAATGGTACTTCAGAATATGTGTGGTGGCTGTGAACATAGCACCTGTCTACAACTTTTCACTGCACCTGCACCTTTTCTCTACTATGCAACACTCAGAACTGACCTAACAGAATTTCTATAATAGCTGAAAAAAGAATTTAAAATATATATTGATAAACTATAACACCATAAGCCTGAAACTATCTAGAAAGTTGTCTATCTTGTTTAGTTAAGTGGGGGGCCCATGGTGGAGATAAGAGCAGAAGGAGGACATAGATTTCTGTTATGACTCAGCAGTTCTGCTGAGAGTCTTTTCGGGATACAAAATTCAGAATGCAGCTGGGGCTTGTGGGAGGCAGTTTTGGAGATAAAAGGACGGATGCTGCCATGCCCCAGTTGCTGGAGTCAACGTCGTTCCTTCGTGCGTGCCTTGGTTTGTACAACATTGCTTGCTTATTAATCATTTATGCCTGTTACACTTGGATAAGTGCTTTGGTGTTTCATGTAAATCTGATCTGTGAAGACTGTGGAAGAACTGCAATGCTTGTAAGAGTCTTTTGTTTTGCATTCTTGTCGGAGACTTGTATTTATGTTATTTCTGGGCTTGAAGCCAATTTGAACTGAAAACTGATAAAGAAAGACTTCCTTTTAAGTTGCCTGCCTGCGTTTGTTAACAAGCTGGGAAGGGGGGACAGAACAGATTTCTATTTCCAATATAAAAATTCCAAATTTCCTACAAATACATGTGCAATTTTATTAATATATAGATTCATTTGGAATATTAATGCCATCAATCACTAATGAACAAATATATTTTTGACTTAGAGATGAGTGGGCAATCTCAACTGAGTCAAGAGCTCTTTTTTCCTAGATAATCTCCTGCTGGATGCACAGAGGATATTGCTATATTATACTTTGAGTGGATTTAAAATAACAAAGAATATCAGCCTTTTTCATTTTATCTTTGTTTTTTTAAGGAAGAAAGTACACATAAATTAGCCTTTCAAGAAGACTTTTGAAAGGGTACATACAGACTTAACAACTATATATGTAGCTCCTGCTGCATATGTCAGCAACATTTCCAATGCTTACTAAACAGACACCCAAGTTATACTTTCAAAAATCACACAGATTATATGGATAATAATATGATTCCCATGGGATCAGCAGTTGACAGAGTCTGATGATAAAGAAATTTCTTGAGAATAGTATTTGCCTATAAGCCCATATACATGCATTAACATATCTATATAATTCCTAAATAAATTTATTGGAATTGGAATTGTAAATTCATTAAACTAATCCAGAAATTATTTTTAATAAGGAATCATCAATTTAGAAATCCACCAATGTGCTTAAATGGAACTCTTTAA
Organism: Thamnophis elegans; assembly: GCF_009769535.1. Classification (NCBI taxonomy): domain Eukaryota; kingdom Metazoa; phylum Chordata; class Lepidosauria; order Squamata; family Natricidae; genus Thamnophis; species Thamnophis elegans. The sequence goes on from NC_045558.1 coordinate 37,195,442, forward strand.
TCAGGAACAATAAGAGTTTATTTGATTTAAGGATCAGGATTTATAATGGCTTTATATGAAAGAGTATTGTAATTTTATAGTGTTGGTTTATTATCCGGATATAAAAAGTAATACATTCCATTAATAAGGCTCTTTAAAAAATCGAAATTTACTGATTTCAGCATACATTGCTATGATTAGATATCATTATTCCCTTATTTTTCTCATATATTTATATTACAACTATGGTTTTAAAGCAGCTGAATCACATTTGCTCCAAAAAACCCACTTTGAATTATTTGGTCAGAGATAAAATATAATGATAATTTTCTTTATCCTTACTTCTGAATTTATACTTTGAAATACTGTATTGTGCCCAAAGTTCCATATAGCTTTGGGAAAAACAATCTAATCTTAATTGCTTAAATCCTGCTTTCCACTTTGAAGAAACAAAATCAGTACCTCAGTAGTTATGGACCGAACATTTCAAAAGCAATTAGAAAGATATTCTTGGTGTAAAACATTCTGGAAAGCCAGTGTTATATTCACATCACTGTCTCCAATCAGACATGCAGGAAAATCAGTCTCAATCTACATGGTCACCATTATATAATGTGTGTTAGTTTTAAATATCATGAGTCCATGATGAATATTCTCTGATCTCCATTTTCCAACTATGAAGGGTAGAGTAAGATTACTGGTAAATGCATGTTTGAATTCCATCATACGATCCTTTTACTGCTGCTTTCTTTTTCCTGAATGTTTAACCAAGGTGATCCAGAAAATTAGGATTCTATAAACTCTTATATAAAAACGAACTGGTATCGTACTCGAAGTTACATCATTTGATTTCCTCCTGGCCCAACTGAAGGCAAATAATAGCTGAGAATAAAAGCATAATACCTAAATTCTATATGGATGAGCCAATCAGAGACAAAATACCTGCTAACACTTTCTGGGTATGTGTAAATTAAGGACGTGGATGTTTTGTTAGTATCAAGAGTAATATGTTTTCTATTAATAACTTAGTGAAAATACAATCTGTTCAATATCAACTGAAATTTTGTTGCCACATAAAACACTTCAAGGATGTCCAAAAGTCATCTGGGGGAAATCTACCCACCATTATTTCTTTTAACATTTTTGTGTGTTAATGTGTGTGTGTTATTGTAAGGGACCAAAGTTTGCATTCCAATCTAGAAGAACAACCTAAAAGAAATATTCATTTTGGATTGGTAAAATACTCTTCCAGTACAAACCTAATGGAAATAGAGCCTGGTGATTGATTAAAGTATCATAAAAGCTTTCAAAATAAATACATACATACCATTATTAATGGTAGTTTTCTATAATAGTTTGTCTTATGTTAGTTTAGAACATCAAAAGATTAAAATAAATATAAATATAATTATATTTTTTCTGGAAATATGGGAATTTACTGATCTTAACCCCCCCCCCCCGTGTTTCTGCTTCCCTTTTGTTCATCTTTTTAATTTCATATTATTGTACTTCCACTGTTTTTATTTTCATTCTTTTATTATTCTTATTTTATATTTTTTCCTGTTTTATTTATATAGGCTGTCCAGAGTAGATAAGTATTTATTTTAGATGTAGATTTATTTATAAAATGAAATGTTATTTAGAGAATTTTCAATGAAAAAAATTAAGAATAACCTGGGGATATAATCCATAATAATTTTAACTCACACAAATAACATGTTGGTGAGAGTCATAACTGGGATATGAGGTTGCTACAGTATATGAAGGAAGGAAGGAAGGAAGGAAGGAAGGAAGGAAGGAAGGAAGGAAGGAAGGAAGGAAGGACAGTCACGTTCATTGTACATTTCTTCACTAAATATTGAAATGGCTCCTACTTCAACTTCACCATCATAAGTATGGAAGAGACAATTTCATCTTATTTATGGAACTCTTCATAGGAACTTGGTGAGTACTATTTCCTAAGTGTATACACTCATGGGGAAAGAGATGGCTGTTTCTGTAATTTCAGCTGATTGGCTTTTGATGACATTTAGAGAAAATGGTGAAGGAGAACATAATAAGGAATATGTTCTTCAAAAAATCCATCCATTTCTTTGTACTTTGGAATGGCTTCTTTTTTAAAAAAGGTGTGTGTTGGATCTCAGCAATCCTGTTTAATGTTTGGTTTGGCTTTCTTATAATTTTCTCTAAGTTCTAAGTTGAGAAAAATAACCAACATTCTTGATAAATTTCCACAAGGCTACTGAGTCACTCCTCAGAGTACATTCTAAGTAAAAAACAACAACAGCATATTATTGGCTAATAGCTTTTGCCAAGATATGGTTAGCTAGGAATCAGCTTTTGTTATTACTCACTTTTTGTTACATGACTAGACAATCCAATTCTCACGTCTCAAAGAAATTATGCATTCAATTACCATGTTTCCCAGAAAATAAAACAGAAGCTTATTTTCTATAGACCCCGAAATAAGCACTTGGCATTTTTTGGGAAGTTTTATTATTTTTGAGGTGCAAGAGGTGGCGAGTATGATCACCACATGGCTGCTGCTGTGTTCATGGGTGGATTCTGGCAGCCGCTACTGCCAGTTCGCTTGTGGTTGTGCAGAGCACATGCATGCACAGTACTATAAAAATGTTACTGTGCGTGTGCAAAAGCCAAAAACAAAATGGCTGTGCCTACAGTGCCACTGGAACAAACGGTTTGGTGATGTGGCAGGCTGGGTCGCTGCCAGTTCCAGCAACCCAGACCCCGAAACCATTACAGGTTCGGCTGAACCAGTCCACATCAGTAGGAACCCACCACTGACTGTGTTGCAATATTTTCTGAGAGGGCTTATTTTAGCATATCCCCTCAAAAGCCTGTTTGAGCTTATTATCTGGGGAAGTCTTATTTTCAGGGAAACAGGATAGCAATACTATTTTCCATTAATTGTTATAAATCTGGCTAATTTTCATTTTAATGAATGTTAACTTTTCTTATTTGTTCAGCTCTTCATCACAGTTATGAGAAAAGACTCATATCATTAAAACAGATTCTTATTTCTACAAACTGTATCTAAGCATTTCTTAAAAATCAGTTACTTGATGCAGTTTCAAAGTACTTCAAAATAAATATATTTAGGATATGCATTTAGTTGTCTTTTCATGTAAAAATCATGATCAGAAAAAAGTAGCATCCTATTAGAAAAGTTCTGTAATAATGGAGGTACAAACTATTGTGCACCTTAGGGTTTACTTAGCAATAGCAATAGCAATAGCAGTTAGACTTATATACCGCTTCATAGGACTTTCAGCCCTCTCTAAGTGGTTTACAGAGTCAGCATATCACCCCCACAGTCTGGGTCCTCATTTCACCCACCTCGGAAGGATAGAAGGCTGAGTCAACCTTGAGCCGGTGAGATTAGAACCGCTGAACTGCAGATAACAGTCAGCTGAAGTGGCCTGCAGTACTGCACCCTAACCACTGTGCCACCTCGGCTTGTGCACCATTAAATATTTTATATCATCTTTAAAAGTCCCACAATTATGTAGATAATCATTCTTCTGCAGATGACAGAAGTGCCCCAAAAAGGGTATTTTCTTTATTGGCATACCAATGAAAGGAAATGGGAAGAAGAGCTTATTAATGATAGTATCCTCAATGCCAACCTGGTGCAATAGTTAAGGCACCAGGTCAGAAACTAGGAGATGGGGAATTCTAATCCTACTTGGGCACAAAACCAACTGGATTGCCTTGGGCTAGTCACTTATTCTCAGCTCTAGGAAGAAGGCAATGGCAAATCACTTCAAACTCTTGCCAAAAATTTCAATAACTCATCCAGACAGTTGTCAACTTACCTCATGTGAAAGCACATGCAGATAAAAGATTATACCTGAAATGTGGTACAATCACATTCACTGTGGAATAATCTATCCAGAGATTTTTGCCTAAAATCTCCAATAATCTTCCAATTTCAAGTAAAAAATCTTCACTATCTCAGGAGCATTTTTTTTAAGTTGGTATTTGTTGGCTATTGCAATCACTGGATTTACTACTGTTATTATTGGTCACACAGTCAACCAGATATTTAGGCTTCTTTTTTATCCATTTATCAAGTCCTTTCCAAAGACCTGGAATAGGCAGGTATTATTGTTTGATGGCATTAAATGTGTGATCACAGGATGTAGGTTATTCCAAATAAAGCTGCCTTTTGCAATTGACTGATAGTGATTTTGTAAATGCCAATAGTGTTGTGTATGGCAGTTCTCCTTGTGGTCCGCCCCACTAGGGGGTGCCATATTCTGTTCTGATTGGTTACCTGTTTGACAGTCTGCATATATAAAGGGCTGTTAAACAGGGCCTCAGCTGTTGCTGTTAACTGAGATGCGCGTGTAGTGAAGTGCCATGTTGGCAACCTGTTAGCAATAAACTGTTAGCATTGTAAGACCTGGCTCGCCTCAGTCCTTTCCCTTCACCTGAGATCTCCCAGCTAGAATATTGGTGATGAAAATGGGATTATGGAGCTGATGACAAGACCAGAAGAGAGCTGGCATAAGTCACTGTCACAGAGCATAGGTGATGACCCTCACTGAGGGAAAAATTTAGTCACTAAGAGCTGATTGCCTTCACTGAGGGATTTCCTTGAAGAGAAGTAGAAACAAAAGAGAACGGAAGGAAAAACATTTTTCCCTTCAGAAGGTAACGGGTTACAGATTTAATAGTCATGGCATCTATGACCATGCTCGCAGACTTTAACACTACCTCAGAAACCTGGGACTCTTATATCACCAGGTTTGAATGTTTTTTTGGAGGCTAATGATTACACAGGACTGTCAGAAAGTAGGAAGATAACCTGTGTGGACGTGAAATGTTTAACATTGCAGGACTCTAGCAGAATTAGGAAACCACCATGCATTTGTGCCCCCCTTTTAACCCTATGGCCAATGGTATGGCCGAATGAGTGGTTTGAGCCACTAAGGAGGCCCTGGATAGATTGGAAGGGACAGACTGGCAGGAGAAAATCTCTAGATACCTTCTCTGGCAGCATGTCACCCCATGCCCAACAACAAACCTAAGTCCGGCAGAGTTGTTAATGGGTCGGAGAATTAGAACTACCCTGGACCGCCTACATCCTGAGTATGCCCGTGGAAACCCCGTGGGTCATGTAGACAGCTGAGAGAGTTTGGTGTAGAGACCTGTGTTTATGCTTAGAAATTATACAGGCGATTCCATTATGGCTATCAGGAAAGTCATGGGAATCACAGGGGCTTGCTCCTATGAAATAGTCTTAGAGGACGGCAGGATCTGAAGGAGGCATATTAATCAGCTAAGAGCCCACCAGTTCACCAACTGGGGGAAGAACTACCATGAGACACTGATAGTTTGGCTGCAGAAGGAAGTAACCAGCCAGGGGACTTACCGGGTCTTCCACAAGTGCCTCCAGCAGCGAGGAGTCTAAGTCCAGAGAAGGCTCAGCCAGCAGATGAGTTAGCACAGCCAAATAGCCCAGGTGCTCGGAGGAGCCCACCTGTCTCTTCGACTGCAGCAAGCACACTAAGACGATCTGGGTGGGTCCGGCGCCACCCAGCCTACTTGGCTGATTATGCATGCGCTGTCTAAGTGTGAAGGAGTGTTGTATATGGCAGTTCACCTTGTTGTCTGCCCCACTAGGGAGCACCATACTCTAGTCTGATTGGTTACCTGTTTGAGAGCCTGCATATATATAGGGCTGTCAAACAGGGTCTCAGCTGTTGCCGTTAACTGAGATGCGCGCGTAGTGAAGTGCCGCATTGGCAACCAGTTAGCAATAAACTGTTAGCATTGTGAGACCTGGCTCGCCTCAATCCTTTCCCTCCACCCGAGTTCTCCCAGCTAGAACAATTAGTGTTCAACTGTACTCCAAATTTTTATTATATTATTATAATTGGTGTTATAATTATTACTATTGTTGTTGGCCCAATTTGAACTGCATCAAAAGTGTTGGGATTACAATTTGTAGAATACTCAAGTCATTGACCATGTTTCTATTACGATTAAAAGGCATTACATTTTTAAAAATTATCTTAAGCTATATTCTTATCCATATTTTAATAGAAGTCATTTAAATTTATTTCTTAGTAAACATGCAGATATGATCTAGTACTGTTGTGTTATCAAGTCTACTCACCCTTTGCCAATAATACAAAATACATTTGTACATTGATGTGACAGTGACATAAAGAGGCTGTTGTTACTGGTGCAAATATTTAGCATTAGAGTGTCAGTAAAATGAAACATCTTGGCTTTTCCCTTCCCATGCTCCTGCTATGAGTCACTCTTAAAATGCGTGCAAAGAAACTGCTACATTTTACCACATTTAAGGAGTTTGCATAACTGGCATATCCTTAAAGTAGAATCATTTTATTCTATATACTTCTGAGACACCAATTTAAATGCAAAGGTGTCAATTAATACTTTAACCACTGATTCCTTTGTACATTCATATATACCTCCTAAAATACTTTGCATACAATAGACAAAATCCATTTCCCAGCGATTGAACATATAAAACCACTCCAGCTGTTGTTCTTCATTTCTGAATCAGAACTTCATTTCTACAACACAATTCAACAGACCGCTTTGCAAAATAAATTGCACTTTTTGTCCTTTAGCATTCTTTGGTATTATATACAGTAAAAATTCAAATCAGTGAAACAAATTCCCAACTTACTTTATTGTTGTTACAAATCAGGATCAGAGGTGGGTTGTTAATTTCTTTACTATCGGTTCGGGCATGCTTTCTCACGTGTTTGCAATGCTTCTCCACATGTGATGAAGCATCCGGGCGGGTAGGCAGAGACTCCCGCTGCTGCTACTACCGGTTCACAATCCACCTCTGATCAGGATACAGTTTTCACAATGTCTTGATTTTGCATACTATAGATTGTTTGCTGATTTCTATCACAGCTCACAATGCCATTTCCTGTATTCTTCAAGGGGTTTCTCAATTTTCTCTTATCAAATTTTGAGGACTACAGAGACTGTAGAGAAAATGAAAAATGGGCAAAAAATATTTTCCAGTTTTTTTCACAGGAGAATACTCTGAGAAAACTTCCAGTCAAGGGAAAATTGTATCTAGTGAATTATTTGTTTTAAATTAGAAGACAAGGAAAAAGCACATTTAAAAAAATAGAGGAAAATAATGTTTGGCTGTAATTTTGTTATGCACATTAAATATAACATAATATAATATAAATTAAAGAATGGCAATACTTGAGTACAATATCTGCTGATCACAGGAGTCATTTTTAATGTATGCTCCTACAGTTCAGAGAACCAAGTATATCCAATCCCAGTTATAATATTCTGAAATGAAATATTCTATGTCCTTTATAGCAATAGCAATAGCAGTAGACTTATATACCGCTTCATAGGGCTTTCAGCCCTCTCTAAGCGGTTTACAGAGAGTCAGCATATTGCCCCCAACAATCTGGGTCCTCATTTTACCCACCTCGGAAGGATGGAAGGCTGAGTCAACCCTGAGCCGGTGAGATTTGAACCGCTGAACTGCTGATCTAGCAGTAGCCTGCAGTGCTGCATTTAACCACTGCGCCACCTTGGCTCTTCAACATCTCCATATATTAACTGACTATTGATAATAGTATATTTATAAATATATAGATTTAGTTTAACAAAAATGCATGTAAATCATGTAGAAGCATTGTTTTATCCAACGACAATAGAAATTTGAAAGGGAGTTTGATAAGTAAAATATGATGGACTGTGAACTTGTAGTAGCAGAGGAGAAGGATGGTGGCACAGTAGTTAAAATACAGTATTGCAGGCTAATCTGTAAACTGCCAGCCGTTTGATTCTCACTGGCTTAAGGTTAACTCAGAGTTCAATCCTTCCATGGTCGGTAAAATGAGGAACAGATTGTTGGAGGCAATATGCTGACTCTGTAAACCATGTAAAGCACTGTGAAGTGGTGTATAAATCTGAGTCCTAATGCTATTGCTATTTCGTCAATCAGAGTGTTCCTAGGAAGTGGATCAGATCAAGAAATTGAATAATTCTGGGTGAATGGAGAATGGAGGAAAGTTCAGATACCACACTCTAGAACCGGGATGGAAAACCTATGGCACGCGTGCCACGGGTGGCAAACAGAGCCATTTGTTAGGGCACGCGAGGTGCCCAGTCAGGTGGCCAGCATGCATGTGTGGGCTGGCCATCTGACTTCAGCCTTCTTTTGAGGCCATTTTTCACATGAAAAACCAGCCCTATTGGCAAACTGGAAGTTCATGAACAGACTTCCAATTTTTCCTAAGACCTCTGGAGCCTTCAGGAGGCCAAAAATTGGTCCTACAAGGAACCCAGAAGTTCCGGAGCCTTCAGGAGGCCAAAAATCAGCACACAACCCCCCTGCTCCCCCCCCCAACTTTTGACATGGGAGCCAAAAAAGGTTCACCATCACTCCTCTAGAATCTCTCAGGATATATATATATATATATATATATATATATATATATATATATATATATATATATATATATATATATATATATATATATATATATATATATATATATATATGTCTATGTGTGTTATATTTGTGCTGATAAGTATATGTATCATGTATCATGTATCATGTATCATGTATCATGTATCATGTATCATGTATCATGTATCATGTATCATGTATATGTATATGTATATGTATATGTATATGTATATGTATATGTATATGTATATGTATATGTATATGTATACACATACATACATACACACACACACACACACATACACATATATACATACGTGACCTGACAAATGCGTGCTGACAAAACCGCGATGTCGAAAGCGCACCCACTGAAGCGCGCCTACTAAAGTGCGCCCATTAAAGCACGATTAGGGTTTTTAGGTTAGGGTTAGAGTTAAGGTTAAGGTTAGGGTTAGGGTTGTTAACGTTGTTAACATTGTTTTTGCATTGTTTTTGTGTTGTTTGCTGATGGCGCGCTTTTGTCAGCACGCATTTGTCGGCACGCATTAGTGGCCGCACTTTCGACATCGCAGTTTTGTTGCTGCGCATTTGTCGGGCGCGCATTTGTCAGTGAACCATATACATATATGCATATATGCATATATGCATATATGCATACATACATACATACATATATACATACATACATACATATATAGATGGATAGATAGATAGATAGATAGATACATACATACATACATACATACATACATACATACATACATATATATATATATATATATATATATATATATACATACACACACACACAAAGTCATAGCTAAAGTTAGACAAGAGAGGAGAGGAGTGGTAGAGAATGAGGGGAAGTAGGGTAGAGGGGGATGATGGAGGGAAGATAGAAAGTTGGAGGGTGGTGGAAGAAAGAGGTGTATGGAGAATGGAAGAGGTATATTGGGCTTTTATTTTCTGGGGCATTGTCGACAAGAGGAATTGATGCAATTATTGTTTAATACTGTATGGTGTATACATGTGAGTGTATGAAAATGAAAATGAAAATAAAATATACTAAAACAAAAAAAAAGGATCTTGTGAATTTCATTATCTTGTTTCTGGGTTTGCACCTGACATAAACATAGATTAAAACATATTCCTTATATTTTTGAGTAGCCTGAACATCATAATAGGAATTCCATTTTGCATTGTATTGCTCCAAATATTCCACAATAACCCACACATTGTTATATTATCTCATAATTGTCTTTAAATAAACACGAGATTGATCTTCATGAATAAAAGCCTGAAAAGCTATTTTAAGCCTTTTGGCCAAAATCATATGTTAAGTCCTCGCGGTTCTGACGGTGGGGGTATCAATCAAAGAAAGAAGCCGTTCCATTGGATCTGACGCACCTGCCAGCTGGTGGGAGAATTGTAGGCACCGGATTGGTTATCCTCCTGACAGCTTGGGTATAAAAAGCTGTCAGAGGAACTGAGAGTTGTTCTAAGCTGTTTTTGTGTTGTGTTAAATAAAGAAGTTAATGATTGAAATATCTCCATTCCTCCTCAGTCGCTCAGACTACAGCACAATATATGGGTATTGCGGTCGTGACAGGGAGGGGCAGATACGGCGGGGACTCTAGGGCAGGCCATTACCGGGGAAGGAGGGTTCGCTACATCACAGAGATCCCTCCTTCCGGCCCTAGGAGCCCCACTCCAAGACCAGATGGCGTAAGTAATCAGGACCCTGGTCTCAGGCTGTTGTCGCTAAATGCCAGGTCTGTTGTACATAAAGCACCTCTCGTCCGGGACTTAATTTTAGACGAGAGGGCAGACCTGGCATGTATTACTGAGACCTGGCTGGGCCCAGAGGGAGGAGTCCCCCTTGTAGAACTGTGCCCAGAAGGATTTCAGGTGCTACATCAGCCGAGAGCCCAGGGAAGGGGTGGGGGTGTGGCCGTTGTTATCCGGGAGTCGTTAGTTCCTCGTAGGGTCCCTGCTCCGGAGATTGTCGGGTGTGAGTCTTTGCTGTTAAAGTTGGACCTCAAGGGTCAAGTGGGTTTGCTGCTAATGTACCTGCCTCCCAACAGCGTTGCAGCAGCCCTCCCCTCGCTCCTCGAGTCAGTAGCCGAGCTGGCAATTGAGTTCCCTAGGCTGATGGTCCTGGGGGACTTTAATTTGCCGTCGCTCGGTGAAAACTCTGATGGGGCGCAGGAGTTCATGGCTTCCATGACAGCCATGGGCTTGACCCAAGTAATCCGAGGCCCAACCCATTCAGCGGGACACACGCTTGACCTCGTATTTCTCTCGGAGCAGTGGATGTGTGATCTTGGTCTGAGGGGGAGTGACATCATACCCCTGTCGTGGTCAGACCATTACCTACTGAGGCTCGACTTCCGGAGGCCAAACCCCCACTGTAGGGAGGAGGAACCGACCAGGTGGTTCCGCCCCAGGCGTCTTATGGAGCCAGTAAGGTTCCAGACAGAGCTTGGGGTTATTCCTGATACTCTCGCCCACAGTCCGGCAGAAACTCTGGCTGCTGCGTGGCACTCGGCAGCGTCAGAGGCCCTCGACCGGATTGCGCCACTGCGGCCCCTCCGAGGCGGCGGATCCCGGAGACCCCCTTGGTTCACCGAGGAACTCCGGGAAATGAAGCGCCGGAGGAGATGCCTAGAGCACCGTTGGAGGTCCGACAAGTCCGCATCGAACCGAGCAATGGTAACCACCTGCACCAGGGAATATACTAGGGCACTTAGGGCAGCTAAAAGATCACACATAGCCTCCCTGGTCGCATCCGCTGAGTCCCGCCCAGCCGCCCTGTTCAGGATAACCCGCTCCCTATTGAACAAAAGGGAGGCGGGGGAACCCTTGCAGGGCAGAGCTGAAGAATATGCCCAATTCTTAGCGGACAAAATTGCTCGGTTTCGGACGGACTTGGACTCCACACCCGCAGTTCCAGCCGAGACTCAGGGGGACCAAGTTCAACAGCTCTGGGTTGAGTTTCAGGAGGTTATCCCCGGGGATGTGGACAAGGCCATGAGAGCTGTGAGTTCCTCCACCTGTGCCCTGGATCCGTGTCCCTCATGGCTGGTTTCTAACTGCAGTGAGGTGACACGAGGCTGGATCCAGGCGGTTGTAACCGCCTCTCTTCGGGAGGGGAACTTCCCCGCCGCACTGAAGGCGGCGGTGGTGAGACCCCTCCTGAAGAAGCCATCCCTAGATCCAGCTGTCCTTAACAACTACCGCCCGGTCTCCAACCTCCCCTTTCTGGGGAAGGTTGTTGAGAAGGTGGTGGCCTTCCAGCTCCAACGGTCCTTGGAGGAAGCAGACTACCTAGACCCCTTCCAGTCAGGCTTCAGACCCGGTTACAGCACTGAAACCGCCTTGGTCGCATTGATGGATGATCTTTGGAGAGCCAGAGATGAAGGGCACCCCTCCATCCTGGTCCTCCTCGACCTTTCAGCGGCTTTCGATACCATCGACCATGGTATCCTTCTGCGAAGACTGCGGGAGGTGGGAGTGGGAGGCACCGTGTTACGGTGGTTCTCCTCCTACCTCTCGGACAGGTCGCAGTCGGTGTTAGTGGGAGGGCAAAGATCGTCCCCAAGGCCCCTGAAATATGGGGTGCCGCAGGGTTCGGTCTTGTCCCCCCTACTATTTAACATTTACATGAAACCGCTGGGAGAGATCATCCGTAGGCACGGGATTAGATACCATCAATACGCGGACGATACTCAATTGTATCTGTCCGCCCCGTGCCAAATCAATGAAGCGGTTGACGTAATGGACCGGGGGCTTGAAGCCGTCATGGACTGGATGAGGATTAACAAGCTTGTGCTCAACCCAGAAAAGACCGAGTGGCTGTTGTGTTTTCCTCCCAAAAATTTGGCCATTAATCCAACACTCAGGCTGGGGGGTCAAATTTTACACCCCTCAGAGAGGGTTCGCAACTTGGGAGTCCTCCTGGACTCACAGCTGTCATTCGACCATCATATAGCGGCTGTGACCAGGGGGGCATTCGCCCAGGTACGCCTGGTGCGCCAGTTGCGACCCTACCTGAACCGGGAGGCCCTCACAACAGTCACTCGGGCCCTCGTGATTTCTAGGCTGGAATACTGCAACGTGCTCTACATGGGGCTGCCCTTGAGGAGCATCCGGCGACTTCAGCTAGTGCAGAACGCAGCCGCGCGAGTGATCGCGGGTGCACCCCGATTCACCCGCATTACACCTATCCTCCGCGAGCTGCGCTGGCTACCTGTCGATCTCCGGATGCGCTTCAAGGTGCTATTGATCACCCATAAAGCCCTACATGGCAGTGGATCTGGATACTTGAGAGACCGCCTTCTGCCAATTACCTCCCTACGACCTATAAGATCTCATAGGTTAGGCCTCCTCCGCATTCCATCGGCCAGCCAATGTCGGCTGGCAACCACAAGGAGGAGGGCCTTCTCAGCAGCGGCCCCGACCCTTTGGAACGAGCTCCCCGTAGAGATTCGTACCCTCTCCACCGTCCAGGCCTTCCGCACAGCCTTGAAGAACTGGCTCACCCGTCAGGCCTGGGGATAAGGACCATTACCCCGCCCGAATGTTGTATGCATGTTGCTTATTATTTTATTATGTGTTGTCGTCTTAGTGCTGTATTCCCCCCTCCCTGGTTTTCTGTGAGCCGCCCTGAGTCCCCTCAGGGAAAAGGGCGGCCTACAAATAAAATCAATTCAATTCAATTCAATTCAATATAGTCATAGATATTAGTTGATATATTGTTGAAGTCCAGTCTTGGGCTGCTTAGGTATTAATGCTATACTTGCCTCTTTGCAACTGTTAGGAATATTTCCATTCTATAGAACAATAGTCATTGTTTCTTGTAAGGTTGTAAATGTTCATCCTCAAAACATTTGTAGTAAGAAGCTGGTAGACCATCTGGACCAGGTGCCTTACATTTTAAACAAGGTTTTGATGTAGGACTGAGATTTATTTGCTAACATTATTGGACACTCCATTTCCATAGGAACTGGACGAGGTGATCACCAATCTATTAGTTTTCTTGAAATCTAACACAATTATTATTTTAAATTTTGATGCTATACTGTTTTATAGCCTTGGCAGATTGAACCTAAGAGCAATATCTCCATTATTCTGCTTGTACAACTTATTCAGAGCTTTGAACTGAGGTATAGATATCATGTTGATAACAGTTAGGTCTACAGCTCTAAAATCAAAGAATAAGACAATATAAAGAACAGTTTAATGATGGTCATTATGAGGATGAACAGAATGAATTTACATCTGGATAAGGTGGAGATGTTCTTGATCATCATCCTGGGAGAAACAAGTGTATTTTATTACAACAACATGAAAACATCCTGAACAGATTCCTTAAGATTAAATATATAATAGAAGTTGTTTGTTTTAATGTAGCATTGGGGGAGAGGGAGAAGAGAATGAAAGGAGAAGGTTTTGACAGGAAATGGGGGAGAGAGGGGGAAGATAATAGTAGGTTAGTCTCTTGGGGGCAGGCCAGAGGGAAAATAAAAAAAGGAAAGCAAGGCCAATTGTCTGATCTGTCCTCCAAGAAGGATGGAATGAAAAGGTGGAGGTTTGGGCGAGAAGAGGAGGGACAGTAAGAGATAGAGAGAGGAGGTGAGAGGGAGACATGGGTCTCTTTGGAGGCAAGCCATAGGGAGAAGGGAAGCAGGATCTAACAGCTTACCTGGTCTCCACACCATTGAGTGAAGGAGGGAAGCAACACAGGAGGATAGATTGAAGAAAGGTAGAGAAAGGAGTGTGAGGAAAGGGTGTGGGGAAAGGTAGATAGATAGATAGATAGATAGATAGATAGATAGATAGATAGATAGATAGATAGATAGATAGATAGATAAATTTATTTATAGGCCGCCCTTTTCCCTGAGGGAACTCAGGGCGGCTTACAACGTATAGGGAAGGGAGTACACACAATGACATATAAAAACAATACGTAATTAAAAATAAAAGCAACATTCATTCATCATTCGGGAGGGGACGGATTATAATCTTTAACCCCAGGCCTGACGGGATAGCCAGATCTTGAGGGCTGTGCGGAAGGTCTGGAGGGTGGTGAGGGTACGAATCTCCACGGGGAGATCGTTCCAAAGGGTCAGAGCTACTACTGAAAAGGCTCTCCTCCGCGTAGTTGCCAGTCGACACTGACTGGCGGATGGAACTTGGAGGAGGCCTAATCTGTGTGATCTAATAGGTCGCAAGGAGGTAATTGGCAGGAGGCGGTCTCTCAAGTACCCAGATCCACTACCATGGAGGGCTTTATGGGTGGTAAGTAGCACCTTGAAGCGCACCCGGAGATCAACAGGTAGCCAGCGCACCTCGCGGAGGATAGGTGTTATGTGGGCGAACCGAGGTGCACCCACAATCACTCGCGCGGCTGCATTCTGTACTAGCTGAAGTCGCTGGATGCTCTTCAAGGGCAGCCCCATGTAGAGCACGTTGCAGTATTCCAGCCTAGAGGTCACAAGGGCACAAGTGACTGTTGTGAGAGCCTCCCGGTTCAGGTAGGGTCGCAACTGGCGCACCAGGCGAACCTGGGCAAATGCCCCCCTGGTCACAGCCGACAGATGATGATCAAAGGTCAGCTGTGGGTCCAGGAGGACTCCCAAGTTGCCTTTTCCCAGGTAGGGAAAAGTATGTGAAAAAGAAGAGGAGGCAGTGGAAAGAGAGAAATTGATAGAAAGAGAAGAGACAGAGGAATCAATGAAAGAGCAGAGGCAGTGGAAGCAAGCAGCAGAAGAGGACAGAGAGGAAGGGGAGAGAGGAAGAAGGGATGACTGGCTGTATGACCAACTCTGCACCATGTGACCCACCTGCTGAGAGAAAGATGACCATCACTCCACCTTGTGACTTGCCTGGTCAAAGAGACCAGCTGGAACAACAAGAAAGCAGAGTCAAGCTGACCCAGGCAAGAAGAGGTGATTGAGACCAAAGTGGAACGGAGTGAACTGGCAGCTATAACAATGGACTGTAGCAGGGGAAGGCACCTGACCTGGATGGTTGGGAAAGAAAGCCCAGGGAACCCAGACTGTGGCTCTTTTGAGAGTAGCGCTACTTTAACAAGTTAAATGTTATTTCTAGTCAAACCTGACTCCTGAAATCTGTATGGATATGTCCATGTAATATTTTTAGCAACTTTATTGAAGGGGGTTGCTATTGATAGCTAGTAGCCTCATAGTTTCTGGTAATGTCCCATTCATGACCCATCTATCAGGCCTAATCTTAAACATTTTAGCAAAATCCAGCTAAGTATTGTCAACTAGATTGCTTAATATACTGTATATTTTTAAATATTGCATCTGGTTATTTGCATTTTTTTTTAAATTAGAGATGGACTTTTATAAGAAAGAAAACATCTAATCACTTATTCAGTTTCCAGAAATATGTGCACATTTATACTGAAAAATACAACATAGATTCCAGCTTTGTAATTTTCAGAATTATGTGAAGATAATCCTGGACTATTAAAATGTATTCTAACATGGGAATTTCTTTTGATGCCTTTGAGAATATTTTAACTAAAATTAAATGGGAAATTGGTGTTCTTCCAGATAAATGATCGCCTTCTAATATTATAATTCCCAAGAATACCATTTGGTTCATAACGGCCCCATATGAATTGATTTTTAAAAAAATATATTTTTATTAAGAATTTTGGTTACAATAATAAAAAAACCAATACAAAGAAAAGGAGACAAGAAATTAAAAAAGGAATTAAAAAGTTTAGGAAAAAAGAAAGATAATATAGTAAAGAAAAAGAAAATAAATATATAAAGAAATGAGTTCCAACTGTCATCACAACAAGTATAAACAAATTTAGTAATTTTCACTCCCTCTAAGGTTGCAAACAACTCTCTCTTCATTCCATATCTTATCCTCATTATCTATAAGCAAACTGATGTAACATCAATCCTGTTGTCAGCAAATAATCTGTAAAGGACTACAAGAAACTTCCAAAAAATATACCATATTTTTCAGAGTATAAGACGCACTGGAGTATAAGATGCACCAAGGTTTTGAAGAGGCATTTTTTTTTTAAAAAAAGTAGGTAGGTAGATAGAGGGATAGAGAGGTATAGAAAGCGAAAGAAATACAGTAGGGAGGGAGGGAGGGAAGGAGGGAGAGTAGATAGGTAGATAGGTAGATAAAGGGAGAGAGAGAGGGAGAGAGAGAGAGAGAGAAATACAGTAGATAGATAGGGAGAGAGTGAGTGAGTATGTAGGTAGGTAGATAGAGGGATAGAGAGAAAGAGAGAGAGAGAGAAATACAGTAGGTAGGTAGGGAGAGAGAGAGGATAGCTAGGAGGTAGGTAGAGGGATAGAGAGAGAAATACAGTAAGGTAGGAAGGGAGAGAGAGAGAGTAGAAAGATAGGTAGGTAGCTAGAAGGATAGAAAGATGGGGAGGCTTGCAGAATGCTCTGGGAGGGGCAAAAATGAGCAAAAAATGGCCCATTTTTCACAAAAATGGGCCCGTTTTTTGTCAAACAATTGCATGCATAGCCTTATGGAGGCTTATAGAGTGCTGCTGGGGGTGGTGGGGGCAAAAATGGTCCATTTTTTGCTCATTTTTGCCCTCTGAAGCTCTCTGAAAGCCTCAATAAGGGTATGCGCAGCAATTTTTGTGAAGGGGAGGGGCTTCGGGGGCAAAAAAAATGATGTATTCGCTGTATAAGACGCACCCAGATTTCCAGCCTCTTTTTTGAGGGAAAAACTCCGAAAAATACGGTACCTTATTTTAACGTAGATGCTTGCATTGATGATACAAGCATTCTCACAATCCGATGGACCACTTCACGAATCTCTAATTCCTAGGCTGCTTTGGCAATGAGACACACACACACTGCAGACTGGGTGAAAATGGTGGTTTCTGGTTAAACCAGAACACTTTTTATTAGGAAAGTTCAAAGAAAGCTAGTCAGCAATTTAATACAAACAAAGGATCTCACAGTATGTTACAAATCACTTCTTGATTACACATTCTGGCAGAAAGGGCAGGGAGGAGGGACAAAAGGTACTCTTTGATAAGGGAGGTAGGAATTGTAAATCATACAGAGAGCTACATTAGGCATATGGGAATGACTGATTTGTTACACGAGGCGGCAAAAGGATGCAAGGCTAATTCTGTGTGTTTATATCTCAGATAATAGAGGCCTCTCATTTCTGTGTGTATCTGTGTATTGCTATTCACATAGACACTCAAAATGAATTCGGCTTCCTTATCTAAAAGCTTTCCCAGGACTGTGTTCTCCATATGGCTTTTTTGGCAAATGTTCACTGGGATACTTTGATCCAGATAGAATTGATCCAGATAGAATATTCTATCCTATCCTATTGATCCCAGCTAATTTCACCCAGCCAATTATGGGATAATTTCCCACATCTCCTCCTTTTTTATTTTTTAAATGGAAGCAATTGCCATGGGTTGTTTCTTTCTCACAAATCCCCCTTCCATTGGATATCCAGGGATTATTAATTCTGATGTATTGACACTTATTAATAATGCGTGATGCTTCTGGATAGCAGCGTCCGCAATACTCTGCATAGTGGATCTCAATAATGGTATCATGCATGGCAACATGGTTAATCCCAAGAATATCATCCCAATAAAAAATAGACCTTGCTTCCAATTGTTAAAAATACCTCCAAGCCAACCGTCAGTGTCCAATATGCCTTTCCAAGTTTGTACAGGAACATGTGCAGTTTGTATCATAGTTCGAGTTATTTTTTCTATCACAATTCCAGAATCATCAATTTGTATACAACAATTACTAAGATTAAATTTACCACACACTCCGCCTTCGGCAGCGAGCAAATAGTCTAAGGCTAAACGATTTTGCATAATATAAGTTCTTGACAATACACTTTCTTTTGCAAGCTTAGTTAATGCCAATGCAGTTTCATTTGTAATTATTTCTAATACAGCTTGTAATCTAATAATGCGATTTATCATGTATATCGGCGTTCTATATCCCCACGATCCATCTTGTGCCCACGTCGCAGGATCATAGTATGCAATAATTCTCTCAGGGGGCCACTCATCATCCTTCCAGTTACCTATTTTTATCCCTTTAGCAAGATCTATTGTACGTTTACGTCTTTCAAGAGTATCATATACAGGGACTCCCAGTTTTTGTTTTTTCTCTATAGGCATTAGGAAGAATGAAGGCTGAATCGCCCCTAAGATGCATGACCCATACCAACCCGTGGGTAACATATTATAGGCAAAATTACCACATATCCAATATAACCCATCAGGTGAATTCCACACAATAGTATCATTTTCAGGGTCTGAAAGTCCTCGTAACTTAGTTACTTCCAGCAATGAGTTTTCAGGTTTGGTCATATTAGTTTGTGAAACCCAAGTGTTATTTTCCCACTCATTAGAACATTTTAAAAATCCCATAGGTTTATTTCTTTTAGTCTGATTATTTTTATTTCTGGTATAACATATGTGACCTATTATATGAGAGGTAACTTGCCAGGTTTCATTGAAGTTGTTATTAAAGGTGAAATTCCATTTCCATTGTGCTATTTCAGTATAATTTGCTTCTTGTACGTGCCATGGCCAGCGATCTCCCATAGTGGTTCCTCCACATACAAAACAATTTTTTAACATAAGTTCTGTAGCAACTTCTTGAGCCAAATTAATAAACATATTTTTTGCTTTTGGAGGTGTAGGTAGATCGTTAAGTTTAGCAATCTCCTGGTCATAGCTCCAAAAAAACTTTACAGGTTGATTTGTTAATTTTGTTGCTTCAGTCTTTACAATGATGTATCCATAAGGATCCTTTCCTGCTTTATCTATACCAATACCATAATGATAGTATCGGGTGCCTAAAGTACCTGCTACCTGTGCAGAAAGGCAGAGTGGTGTGCAGTGATGGGATTGACAATCAGTAGTGACTGGAGTAATAGAAAGATCGAAATTGTTAGGTCCATAGCCACTTGTATACCAATATACACTCGGTTGGGTATAGCCTCCATGTGCTGAGAGTGTCGAGCGAGTGAATAAATATCTGTGGTTTTGGATGTATGATTGTTCCCACGACTGTCCTCCACAGGTTACCCCCGCGGATCCTGTTCCTTGCCCTATATCAATTGCTAAACATGTATCAAAACAAACAGTAATGGGTGCCATTCCCTTTGAAACATTATGGGCTATGTATCCTGATAATCTTTGTGCTGTAAGAAATTGATGTTTTAAACTAGATCCTCCTTTATAGCCATAAACATAGATGCTACTTGTTATAGGTCCTACCGCTTTTGGTTCATAACATTGTATCCCATTTGGTGTATAGCATTGATTGTATTGTGTATTGTTATGTGTGCATGGTGGTATTAAAGTTCCATTACATTCAGGTTTCATAGTATAATATATTAAGGTCATGGAAATTGTTTTGCCTTGTTTGGTTTTTTGTAAACAGGCTGTGCAAATGTCCTCTTTTATCTCTCTTTTTGTTAGGTGGTGAGAGTTGTCTCCTCCTATCTCTTGTTGATAACTCAATAGTGTTAAGAACCATTCACTAACTGGGGGAAATTTTATACTTGCTCTTGAAGTTACTTCTGTTTTTATCATTTTATTAGGTAACCCTTTTTGGTATTGCGTGCATTGATACCAACCTATAGAATTTTCTGTGATTCTTATTCTAATATGTGAAGAGCAGCCATTCTCTTTCGGGTGTGAAATACCTCTCACATTTTGGAATGCCTTTTTGTATTTTGCAGGCAAAAATTGCCATGTAATTAAACACGCTGCAGCTGGATTTTTCAAATAACAAGTTAAGGTAACTTGTGTATTGGCTTCTCTGTATGTATTGTGAGGGTAGATGCATATCCCTTGAGAATTGCAGTTTTCCCCATTGGAGTATGGAATGATCGCTCTCTTTGAGTGGTTGTGTGTGAAAGGAATTTCTTGAATATCCTCCACTATT
Source organism: Thamnophis elegans (assembly GCF_009769535.1). Taxonomy (NCBI): domain Eukaryota; kingdom Metazoa; phylum Chordata; class Lepidosauria; order Squamata; family Natricidae; genus Thamnophis; species Thamnophis elegans. The sequence goes on from NC_045558.1 coordinate 37,215,842, forward strand.
CCCTTCTTATTTTTGCGTTCATATTCACATGCCCCCCATATAATTAAAAGCATAATTCCCATTCCCAACATCATCAGCAAAAGGTGCAACAGAAAATGCTTACAAGACATCGGAAGAGCCCAAAGATCCCAAAATCCCATTTCCTGTCCAGGCGAAGGTCCTCTGAAAAATGGGCATCGGGGCTGACGTACTCTGGGAACATATGACCGGCCAATGACCTGTTCCGGACGGATTTTCATCTTGAGTATCAAAAGAGGGGTCAATAGATCTTTGGTGATAATCGTTAGAAAAGGGATTGTCAATAGTTAGTTGTACTGTTGGTGTGATACGAAGTTCAGTGTGAGAAGGATTGGTATAGGAAAAATTTTCCTCAAGATACTGTTCAATTATCACAATGTCACACGGGATCCTGCAGTCAATGCACAGCTCACAGGAATAACAGTGGGAGCAGCAGCAATTCTAGTCGTCTGTTGTTTGAAACAAAAGGGATAGGCTTGCTTCGGGATCCTTTTTATCATCTGTTTTTACTGGTCTCTCATGAAACGGTCGTATGCATCTTCCAGGAACCCACAACACTCTGTCCGGGAGTTGCACAGCAGCGTATCCACGTCCCCAAGTAACGAGCTCCACTGGGCCCTTCCACTGAGGGTCTGGTAATTGTCTGTAATAAACAAGAGGGCGGGGAGAAACTACGCTATTCTGAAAATGTCTTTCCCCAGCTGTGGAAGCTATGGGTGAGCCTGTAAGATTCAAAAAATTCTGTGTGTATAAGGCTTTGCTCAAACGGTTTTGGATTTCAGGCAACCCTATCTTAAAGGGGCCTTGCTGTTTATCAAGCATCATTTTTAGTGTTAAATTTGCTCTTTCTACAATTCCCTGTCCTTGGGAATTGTATGGGATGCCAAATTTATGGACAATTTTCCATTGATCACAAAAGGTAGCGAATGCAGCGCTACTGTATGCGGGTCCATTATCTGTTTTAATCTCCAGGGGGCTTCCTAAAACTGAAAAAGAGCGCATACAATGGTTGATCACTTGTTTGGTTGTTTCCCCCCGCTGTGGGCTTGCAAAAATAAAACCTGAAAAGGTATCCACTGTGACATGAATATATTTCCAGGGTGCGAAAGAAGGGTATTGTGTGATATCCATTTGCCATATGTCACAACGCTTAATTCCTCGGGGGTTAACTCCCATAGGAATTGCGTTACCTTGCTTGCTACAGGTTGAGCACTGCTGGATAATCGCTACAGCCTCAGTTTTTGAAATTCCAAACATCTTCACTAAGGCTTTTGCATTTTGATGAAAATACTCATGGCTTTCCCATGGAGTTGCAAATCCAATAAAACTTTCCCTAGCGGCTTTGTCTGCATAATCATTTCCCTCTGTTAGCATACCAGGAAGTGACTGGTGACTCCTAATATGAGCCACAAAATATTGAAATTTTCTATCCATAATTAATTGCTGTAACTGTAAAAACATATCTAACAATTGCTTATCTAGGGCTGGTGAAAGATAGGCATCAAACAAGTTATTAATCACTTGGTAAACATACAATGAATCCACAATTAAATTAAATGTTTGGTCTTTTAATTTCTCAAATGCTAATATGGATGCAGCCAACTCAGAACGCTGTGCTGAACTCTGAGGGTGCGTGTGGTAAGTTATCCACTGTCCTGAGATTTGATACACACATGCACCCCTGTTCTTAGTTCCGTCAGCAAAAACTGTAACTGCATTTTTAATTGGCAGTTTACTTTGTAAGGAAGTCAATTGTAAATGTTGTAGATTCAGTAACAAAAACCTATAATCTGTGGGATAGTGGTATTTAATTGTCCCTAAATAGTCACTTAAGGCCAATTGAAGTGCATCTGATATTTGAAAATATTTTTCCCACCAAGGTAGTGGATATGGAACGTAAAAAGTTTCTGGATCCGTTCCCAGTGCAGCTCGAGCTCTCTCTCTTAACTTTATAATTATCTGGGATAACAACAGAGGTTTTGTTGAAACTGTTCTCCCCGGGCTGTTTGCTAAGTGTATCCATTCAATCACTAACACTTTTTTCTGTTGTATTTGCAGCAAACACCCTGTGGGCAAGTTTTTGGTATTGAAAATAGCAGCTGAGATAGGAACGTGTGAAATCATCCTGTCTACCCAGGTCTTTGCTAGAGCTGCTTCAATCACCTGAATACACAGTTTTTCTTTGTCCCCTATGGTTAGTATAGCAGCAGGCTCCTTTCCTCCTGCCAGCAATGCAAATAAGGGTTGTAATTGACTCGTAGTTAATCCCATGTAGGGACGTGCCCAGTTAATTGAACCCAAATATTGTTGTAACTGCACCAAATTACATTTATCCATCTCAGGTAGTTTTGGAATTACTGGTGAGGCGTGAGAAGTCATGATTCTATGTCCCAAATATAAATATGGTGGCATAGTTTGAATTTTTTCTGAAGCAATTTTAAATCCTTTATCATTAAATCCTTGTATGATCTCTGTTAAAATCTGTGGATATGCACTTTGTGCATCTTTTTCTATTGCTAGCAAGATATCATCCATGTAGTGGTAGAATAGGATACCTTTATACTTGGCTCTAAAATGTTTTAAAATTTTATTAATGTAATATTGACAAAGCGTTGGGCTATTTAGCATTCCCTGGGGTAAAACTTTCCACTGATACCTTACTGTTGGCTCACTATAATTTAGTACAGGAATTGTAAATGCAAATAATACTCTGTCCTTTTTATGTAAAGGTATTGAGAAGAAGGCATCTTTTAAATCAATAACTGTTAAAGCATAATTTTGAGGAATTATGTTAGGGTTGGGTAACCCGCATTGCAGGGGCCCCATGGGACAAATCACTTCATTTATCTTTCTTAAATCCTGAAGCATTCTCCACTTCCCTGATTTTTTCTTAATTAAAAATACAGGAGTATTATAAGGGCTATTTGACAATTCTATTTTTTTATCTAATAACAACTGTTGCACAATTTCTTTTAAGGCTTCTAACTTGACAATGGGGAGGGGCCACTGTTCAATCCAAATTGGGTCATTGTTTTTTAATGTTAGTTTCATTAAAGGGTCCATTTCATTTATTCTTAATACAAAACATTCATTACCATCAGTTCAAAAAGCTATACGTAAGCCAATGAGCTCTATTTTCTCACTGTCTCTCTCCCTCTAGATCTGAAAGCAGTCACTCACACACACTTCTCTTTCTCTCCCCCCTTCTCCTGTTTCCTTCCAAGGAATGACTCAGGGGGAAAGGAAGGGGGGGGAAATGGCTGGGTGTTAACCTCTTACAATCTCTCCTTTGTTCTCACTCTGCCTTCTCTTGACAAGCTTGGAAATGATAACACACAAACATACACACATACCATTAAACAATCTTTGCAACTTACTGTTTCTTTATATGAAAGAAATCAAAGTACGTGCGTACCAACTTTTACCATTTAACATGTATTAACACTGCAATCAAACTGCTTGTGTAAATTAACTTCACATGCAAAATCCTTAGTCATGCATTCTTCAAACAGCGAGGAATTTCAGAGAGCAGTTTAAATCCTAACTAATCTTCTCACCCTCACGGCTTCAAGCCAAAAGCCCATTTACAAACTTCAAACATCAATTTAATTCAATTCTCCTCTTTCTCTTTTCCTCTATTCACTTCCTTTTTTCTCTCTACCTCTTTCTCACTCTTTTATCACTCTTTCTCTACTTTTACTCCAAAGTTAAGGTTGCCCCAAACTGAGACAACAAATCTCTCCCCCACAAATTAACATGCAATTTTAAAACAACCGGTCGGATACGTGCCTTAATCACAGAACCTGGGATGGACACCTAAGAATTGTTTTAACAGACATTACATCAAAGTAATCAAGTCCAATTACCTAGGTCTTCCCATTCAGTCAGGCTTTACCTCATTACTTACTAAATTTCTTACTTTTCTTTTAAAAGACAACTATTACAGCTGCAACAATTTTCATCTGATGGTGGCCAGAAAGTCAGCAAATTTGTTACAAAATTGAACACTTTAAAATCCCTGTCTTGTGGATTGAAAATATCTTATCTACAATTACCTTGAGGGTGCATAAAAAACTTAGGCACACATTCATGCATGCACAAAAACATTTTTTTTTTTTTCATTCCAATTCAGATCTGACACGGGCTTTTGTAATTAGAGCTGCAAAGAGTGCAGGTTTCTGAGAAATGAAACATCTGTGAAAAAGTTTCAGGTGCTCAGACAGAAAAGCGTGCTTAAAGCAATCAGAAGAAAAATTAGATGAGTAAGTAAGAAAGGGAGTAACAAGAACTCCTTGAGACAAGAAATGAATTAGAGGTAGCCGGAATCACCAGAAGAAATAGGAAGAGCCAGGCAGATTCACTTGCCAATGAGATTGAAATGAGAAGGAAAATAAAAGACAGCCTTTTGTGTGGGGCTGGCCGAATGCCCCAAAATTAATCTCCCGACTGGGAAACAGACAGAAGCGTAACGTTGAGAAGCTTCAAGGGCATATATGCAAGGGAAAAGAAAGCCTTGGATTCAGAGTGAGAGTGTGAATTTAGCAAAGAGGTTTTCAAATATAGCAGGGGGGTGTCTGTTCCCCCCATCACGGCTTGTTCATGAGTTTTTAAACATTCCGTGATGATCTGCCAAGTGGAAAGTATTTTTGCTGCTGAGTACCATTCATTTGGCAATAAAACATAATTTTCAGACAAACTCTGCAATAAACCTTGCACATATGGAGACAAATCTTTTAAAACACTAGATGGCAAGGGAGTGAACACAGGGTTTTGTCCTGTAAAATCAACAGGAAAAGCAGCCATTAATTTTAGGTCCTTCAGTTTCACGTCCTCCCCACTTCTCTTTTTTTGCATTCCTGCAGTGAGGGGACCGAGTGAGTACTCAGTATTTTTTAAAACTGGATAAATATTAGATTTTTCTGCCTGAGGAGCCTGTTGTTTGATCTCCTCTTTTATCTTTTCTACAATCTCTGATGTGATTTCCTCTTTTACCTTTTCTACAATCTCTGTTGTTACTTCTTCATATTTAGGAGGGATATCAGATTTTTCTGGGGTGTTGGATTTTTCTTCTTGAGGAGTTTGCTTTAAAATCTCCTCTTTGCTTTCCCTTTTCTCTCCCCCTATAGCCTTTGTTGTTATTTCCTCATACTTGGGAGGGGCAGTGGGGTTTAAAGATGCTAATTCATCTGCCTGCTTTTTGGAAAGCGTGAATGTGTCTCCGTTATCCTTTAATATAATTTTGTGAGCTCCAACTATTTGTCTAATTTCCTTAAGGTGAGCGATCTGCTCTTTAGACAAATGTCCAATTTCCTTAAGGCGAACCACCTGTTCTTTAGATAAATCTGTCCCCATACTTACGGATTGGCCTGGGTAAGAGATGGGGGTGTTGGGCACGCGATGAGTCCGTTCGACCTGTCCGGGCCTCCCTGCGTCGCACCTCGACTGATTCCTGGCGTTGTGAAATGGATCACGTCGGAGGTCACCACTTGCGAGAGTGAGCTTGCATTGATGATACAAGCATTCTCACAATCCGATGGACCACTTCACGAATCTCTAATTCCTAGGCTGCTTTGGCAATGAGACACACACACACTGCAGACTGGGTGAAAATGGTGGTTTCTGGTTAAACCAGAACACTTTTTATTAGGAAAGTTCAAAGAAAGCTAGTCAGCAATTTAATACAAACAAAGGATCTCACAGTATGTTACAAATCACTTCTTGATTACACATTCTGGCAGAAAGGGCAGGGAGGAGGGACAAAAGGTACTCTTTGATAAGGGAGGTAGGAATTGTAAATCATACAGAGAGCTACATTAGGCATATGGGAATGACTGATTTGTTACACGAGGCGGCAAAAGGATGCAAGGCTAATTCTGTGTGTTTATATCTCAGATAATAGAGGCCTCTCATTTCTGTGTGTATCTGTGTATTGCTATTCACATAGACACTCAAAATGAATTCGGCTTCCTTATCTAAAAGCTTTCCCAGGACTGTGTTCTCCATATGGCTTTTTTGGCAAATGTTCACTGGGATACTTTGATCCAGATAGAATTGATCCAGATAGAATATTCTATCCTATCCTATTGATCCCAGCTAATTTCACCCAGCCAATTATGGGATAATTTCCCACAAATAAACAAGCTTTATATTCATTCATTTTATTTTTTAAACTTTAATGCAACCAAATATTTCCCTCTCTGGAAGTCACTCAACAGCTGTCTAACAACTTTGATGTCAACACAAAGTGGAAAGCCAGTTTTCTGGCAGGCAGTTACATAGATGACCCTACAGATAAGGTGTCAGGTTTTGACCTTCCTTACCAGCATTAGTCAATTCTGAACAGGATCCATACCCAACATGGTTTCTGCCAGGATTCATTGTTTAAGTGGGGTATTGTCTCTACATCTTAGTGTGACTGTGGTGCTCCTCAACACAATATCCACCACATTGTGTCCAAATGTCCATCAAGAGCTAAGCAATATTTATGACGGGAAAGTACATATATAAAAGCAATATGCTGTTGGAAAAAAACCAATATGCATATAAATAAATATGTATATAAAAGTATGCACTTTAAAAAAAAAGTAGACAAATGCATATGATATTTTGTGCAGACATATAAGTAGGAACAGACTAGGGCAAGTCAAAATGCATTTGAAGTTGTAGAGAGAGTGTTAGGAGAAAGAGAGAAATTTACCAAAGTCAGGTTTCTTTATTCCAACTGAGACATGTGTCCCTTTTAGATCTCTGAACTTCCTATGGCTGAGAAAATATGTGTAGCAACCTACTGGAAATAATGAGAAACTTATATTTCATTCTGTACATATTTTCAAATCATAAAATAATAGAACAATTTTCATGTCACAAACATTTACTCAAGCATTGACTTCCTTTTCAAGTTTCACACCTGTCAAGATTCATTTTGATTTATGGGTCCAAATTAACTTAAAATCACAGCCAGATATTCAGCTGGAATGAATCAGCCTTCAACGAAGTAGATTTACATCAGCTCAGAGTCCAATCCTGATCAAACCAAAATGCAATTGGTTATGTTTGAACTTCTCTCTTTGCAACTAAGAAAAGCTGTGAATTTCACATGATCTTCTCAGTGTGTGATGACAAACTGGCCCAGATTTATTGAGAAGTTATAAAATAAAAGACGGAGTGTATGATTTAATGGAAACTATTTTCATGTCTTCCATATAGAATAAAATTTCCAAATAGGACTGGGGATATGTGCCCTCAAGTACTATTCTGTACACTTTATGCAGCTTTGATGAATCTTTATTCACAGCCAAGTCCTGTGAAAAGCTTTTCCATAGTCTTAGCCAGAAAAGGATCTAGGTCAATAATTTTAAATTTCAGCAACTTTAAGATAAGTGGACTTAAACTCCAAGAATTCCTTAGATATATAGCTGGAGAATTCTGGGAGTTGATATTTACTAATTAGTATTAAATTACTAATAATTTAATAAATTACTATTTACTACGTAGCAAGTGACTTCTGGGTTTGAGGCCAGAACAGTGGAACCCAGCAATCCATAACGAGTGATGTAACACTTTGCAGTCCCTTCATTCATTATTATTACTATTCAGAATCAGTAATGATGCTGATATATAATTTCTCTACCTTGATTTTTTTGCAAAATATAGCTTACAGCAAGGCACTTAAAACCATATACACTTAATCTTTCATGTTTTCACATTCATATATGAGCTTTTTCTCCTTTTAAAATCTTTTCCAATAATCTATATTAAAAGTGTGCTCCTACCACAACCTTCTTGATTATGTTTTGCCAAAAAAATAAATAAGAGATTTTGTAAAGCGTATCTGTTTTATAATTTTGTCATGTAATTTTAAAATGGTATTATTTCATTGTAAGCTATCTTTCACATATTGATAAGGACATTGCCTCCTAAAGGACTAGGACTATCATTGCACATACAAACATCTTTGCATACTAGAGTACCATACAAATTGTATGTGTTATTTCTGATTGCACCAATATAGAGAAGTGATTGAAAACATGATTTAAAAGAGATGTGCACTCTGCATTTCCTTAATTCAATTCAATTCAATTCAATTAATTAAACCTATTTTCGGAGCCCATCTAATCTTTCAGCTAAACGGGGAGCTTGATTTCTGTACATAGTTCTTTTCTAGTAGGATATAATGGGACTCCTGAGATTCATTTTAAATCCCCACTGCAAAATAGTGTTATAGGGATGCATATGTGCATGGGTGGGCTGCTGAGGATTCGCACAGGTTTGGGAGAACCTCTGGCCAAGAAACTTCCCAGTTCGGAGAACCTGCAAATCCCATCTCTGGCTGGCCCCGCCCACCCTGCCCTGTCCTCCCACCCCACCCCACCACTCCCATGAGTCCCCACACAGACCGTTTGGGATGCCAGGTAAATACAGGGCCCCTACGGAGGCTCAGGGAGGCTGAAAAATGAGCCTCCTGGAAGTTTCAGAATGGGCCCACTTCCAGCTGCCAGAAAGCCTCTGGAGAGCGGGGGGGGCATTTTCGCTCTTCTGGAGGCTCAAGGAAAGCCTCCAGAGCCCGTGGAGGCTGAAATACCACACCATGTGCAGGAGGCCAACTAGACCATGCCAACTATGGCCATCTCCACCCAGCAACCAGGCAGAGAACCCATTGCTAAATTTTTTGAAACCCACCCCTGCCTGTATGCCATCTTTTATATGACAATATTCCTTTGGTATTCAGTGTGTCAGTCACAATCTTTAAGAAATGCTGTGGACTACCATACCACAAACCTATCTATGTACAAGCCATTCCTAGCTTATTCTACTGTAAATGTGATCTAAATTTATTTCATTCTATCAGAAGTGTTTGCAGGGCATGGTAAAAAAAAAAGTTATGATGGCAGCAGTGAAGGTGTGATCAATGGTCTTCCTGTTTTATGCAGTTTTATGCAAATAGGTTGCATTTTGGTTATACCCTAACCACTTTTATTTTGACCACATTCTCACCATCACAGTCCTTTCAGGGATTTGTAACTGTTGTTTGTAGAATCACAAGCTGGAAGCAGATGGCAGTCTGGCAGATATATTTAAAGTGGTCACATAAATTTGAGAGAAAAAACAGAGCTGTACCTCAAAGAAATTCTTCCAACATCATGCATTCCATCTTTGTGTATGCATGTCTGCCTATGTGTCCCTTAAGTCACTTTTTGACTCTGCCAGCTGCCTAGACTACTAGTTCCTGCAGATTCTTGGCAAAAAATTGGAAATAGTTTCCCATTGTCTCTTTTCTAGAGCTAAGAAAAAGCAACTGGCCCAAAGACATACAGCTGGTTTTGTGCCATAGGCGGGTCTCTTGGTTTCTAGCCTGGTGCCTTAACCACTACACCAAACTAGCTCATCTACCAGCTTTCCAAACCTAAAATGCTTCCCTGTTGCATATCTTTGTGTTGCATGAGAATACAAAGTAGTTCTGGATGGAATGCTAGTGTCGAAAACAATTATTTCTACCACAGTGAGAGGAAAAACAGAAGACACCATTGGCACAAATTCCTGTGATGAAGAAACATGCTGCTTTGCTGAATTTGAAGGAAGTTTCATATGAATGATTAACCAGGCATTGAAATAAGGATGTACTGTTTCCAGTGACTACACAACAATCATACCCCAGAATTATTGTATGCCAGTCATTTATTTCCCTTGAAAAAATATTTGCTGTGGGCTGGTTCTCAGCCATATTGGTAGAGAGGTTTCCCTTTTGGCGGGTTTTCAGAAGAGGAAACAAATGTAAGAATGTGGTGCAATCAAATGAAAAATAAAACAGGCCTATAGCTCAGAGAAAGAAAAAACAAATGGATATGCAGGCAGTATTAGAACATATTTCCATGTCCTTCATAAAACGTATGTTTTAGTCAATGGGACCTTAAATTACACCATTTTTCTGGGATCTTATGTAAAAGACCGAATGAAGAGATGCTTCATAAGCATTTTCATTGCCAGACCCTTTTCATCTCCTCTTGATGGTTCTGTAGACAAAACAAAAAAGTTCTGGAAACAATTTCATAGTTTTCTGGTTAAATTTACTTAGGGTGAATGCCTTTTCTAAACACTCCTGAAAAGCAAAGAGTCAAACTGAACCTCATCTGAAAAACAGTTGACACTGCTATTTTCACTAAAACATTCCTCCCAGAACCATGATATGACAGGCTGATGGACTTGAACTGAACCAGAACCTTAAAAAAAAATTAAATTACTTCAGGGGGATAACCATTCAGATTAAAAATAACTGATAAAACTGCTGCAACTCCACATCCCACACGTGCTCACAAAACCTACATTAATGCATGAAGACAAATGCAGCCTCGGGCAGTCCTCTGGACTGTACCCTCACATGATATAAGGGATAGTAGCTATGAAATGTATGCACTAGTTTGTGAGAGATGAGGTTAATGAGCAAGAGAATAAAATTTCTTTTCCACTTTATTTTCCGTTAGTTAGATGGGGGATTCTGGGAGCTGAAATCTTAAACATCATTTAAGAAAAACCGATCCTGATATGAAGGGACATGGTGGCTCAGTGGCTAAGATGTTGAGCTTATCAATCAGAAAGGTTGGCAGTTCGGCGGTTTGACTCCCTAGAGCCATGTAACGGAGTGACCTCCCATCACTTGTCTCAGCTTCTGCCAACTTAGCAGTTCAAAATCATGTAAAAATGCAAGTAGAAAAATAGGAACCACCTTTGGTGGGAAGGTAACGGCATTCTGTGTGCCTTCTGCATTTAGTCATGCTGGCCACATGACCACGGAGATGTTTTCGGACAGTGCTGGCTCCTTGGCTTTGAAACAGATATGAGCACCACCCCCTAGAGTTGGGAATGACTAGCACATATGTGCAAGGGGAACCTTTACCTTTACCTATAAGCAACATGTCTTCAGTTGAAATTAAATACTATCAAAAATCCTTGAAAGTAATGTCATAAATCACTGATATCTCACTCACTGCTTTCAATTAAAAACTTACAGAGGTGACAGTAGGATGATCCAAAAAGTCAATATGCTTGATTGCAGCTTTTTACATCAATTAAAAGAAGATAGAGCTTTGATTGCTTATATAGACTCACTATCCATATTTGTTTATTTCTTTTATTAGAAGGAAGGCTATGTTTTAGCAGTTAAAGATGCTGAGCTTGTAAAGCTGATAACTCAGGCTCAAGACTGGAGTGCCACATGATGGGGGAAAGCTTCCATTACCTGCCTTGGCTACTGCCAACCTAATAGTGCAAAAGCATACAAATGCAAGTAGATGAATAGGCACCACTTTGTTGAGAAAGTAATAGCATCAATGCTCCTCATCGTATAGTCATGCTGGCCACATGACCACAAAAATGTCTTCAGACAGCACTGGATCTTTTGGCTAAGGAATAGATATGAGCAGCATTCCATAGAGTCAGAGATAACTGGACATGGAGAAACCTTTACCTTTTTTAATTAAACTTATTTGCCATCCATCTTACCATAGTTGACACTAGTTGGCTTAAAGGTAAATGTTCCCCTCAAACATATTTGCTAGTCATTCCCGTTTCAAAGCCAAAGAACCAGCACTGGCTGGCATGACTAAACACCGAAGGTGCACAGAACGCTGTTACCTTCCCATCAAAGGTGGTTCCTATTTTTATATTTGCATTTTTATGTGTTTTCGAACTGCTAGGTTGGCAGAAGCTAGGACAAGTAATGGGAGCTCACTCCATTACACGGCCCTAGGGATTTGAAGTGCCGAACTATTGACCTTCTGATCATCAAGCTCACGTCTTAGCCACTGAGCCACCTTGTCCCATGTAGGTGGCTTACAATCATTCAATAAAATGTGAAAGGACAAATAAAACAAATTGGGATCTTAAATTTAAAAATTTAAAAATATTGACCAGGATAGAAATGGAGAAAGCAAATTGCTTTTGGGGGAGGAAATGGGGTGTTAGCCAAAATGCCACAACTCTATTGGGATCCCAGGCCAGTAGTTCTTAGCCCTGTATTCAAGCACTTTTGTAAAACCAAAAAGGGTGGATGCGGATCTAACCTCACAGGACAAGATGTTCCAGAAAACATGAGCCATGGCTGAAAGGTTCACAATTATTATGATTATGATATTAAGTTTCTGATACATGCACCACCCCCAGATACTACACACTTAAAAGCCTGTATTGTATTCAAAAGGATTGAAAAACTAAAAATTAACCACTAGTTTACAATATACTTAAAATCTGAGATCTACAGCTAGGACTACACAATTAAGAAATTGTACACATTGGGATTTCATTTATTTTACAATGGATTTATTAGTATAAACATCTATATTCTGTCCTTTTAGCAGGAGGGTCCATTCATGTAATGCACATAAAAATCAGGCAGAACTTTGATGGAATCATCACAGCCACCATCTTGACTTTTTAACTTCATCCTTTAGGAAACTCTGCTATTAGAACATGTGCCTTCCTCTCAGTAGAGCTTCATAGGTCTTGGCTGGATCAGGGGGAAAAGAAGAAAAGCAGTGCAGTTTGATAAATGATTCTTAATGGGCTATTTTCTGTTTCTTTTAAGTGGGGTGGGGGTGAATTTCTCACTTTGTGCAATGTGGTTTTCAGTAAGGAGATCTGATTTGTATTTCCCCTTCAAACACAGACACTTACTGCATGATATAACATACTAACTTGACTTGGATTTATGCAAAACCACCAAAACATGTTAAAGTAAAAATGGAAGAAATTCTTTGTCCTTTTTTCTGTATTGAGAAAATAGCCACTGTGTTTGCAACAAGAAATTCAATCGCCAATTGCTAGCATAGTAAGTGAGGTCATACAGAAGCTATTCAAGAGTGCATGAAGTTCTACATATTAGTGTTCCTTTTGCTGATGACATCTTTTTCCATCCGCTTGGCTCCTGCCTTTCCCTTTTTATAGACTCTGAATTAATGTGACTGATGCATCCCAGCTGCTGTGGGAAGAAAGGTGAAGCCTGTTATTTCCTTGAGGCAGAAAAAGTTGTAGAAACAATGAAGAAAAACGCTGGCCATTCTCTCTGAGGGATTTCATTCAGATGCTAAAACCTGTTGCGTTACGTACTATAAATGATGTTAATTTGTTTGTTCTTTCAGAAATACCGCAATCACTCAATTTTTTAGTCTTCTTGTAGGATTTCCTTATGTTAGTGGTTCTCATTCTCTGGTCCGTGGACCACTGTGGTCTATGATGTCACAGGGAGCCTAAGAAGGATTGAAGAAATATTATAATGTAAATCTTGAGTTAAGTCTTGGGGAATCTGTGGCAGAGGTGGGTTGCTCCCAGTTCGGCCTGGATCAGGCGAATAGTGGTGGCAGTGGTAGAAGGCTCCGCCCACCCACCCGGATGCTTCTGTGCATTCACAGAAGCATTGCACATGCAAGAAACAAACCAGTAGTAAAAAAATGGAAACCCACTACTGGTCCATGGCCATGATCCATGGCCAGAAAAGGTATTTAAAAGAGGTCCATGGTGAAGAAAAGGTTGAGAACCACTGCTTTATGTGACAGACACATTAAACAACATTTAGCCTGGGAACCAAATCTTGACTGACCTCATAGAATATACAAATTGATAAGCTTCTGCCTGACATTGTCTAGTCTTGTATATTTTGAAGTTTCTTCTGAAAACAACGCCCTTTAGATTGTTGGGAGCAATATGCTGACTCTGTAAATTACTTGGAGAAGGCTGTAAAGCACTATGAAGCGTTCTATAAGTCTAAGTGATATTGCTATTAAAAATATAAAAGGGAAACTGATTCACAAAAGAATACCTAGAAGCAGGATGAATAGAACACTTCAAAGAAACTTTGAAACATCTAACCTCCAATATGACCTATGGTTTTAGTAATGCCAATCCCTTTGTACTACTGCATGTTGAACTGGGAATGATTGCAACCAATGAGGTTTGATAGGCAATTAGTGCATTGAAGAATAATAAAGCTGCCGACATAGACCATATCTCTACATAACTTTGTAAGATGGCAGAAATAATCTAGTAATGGAGCTCCAGGTTATTAAACACATGTTGACACACACAGTGCATTCCTGATGATTGGTAGAAAGGAAATATTGTTAATATATTTCCCAAGAAAGGGCATCTCAGTGACTATAATATCTAGCAAGGTATCACTCTTATTTCTGGCAAAGTATTCTTGATTATTTTCTTTAGGCTCCTGCAAGGACCAATTAATAAAATGCTTTAGAAGCAACATGAAGTTTCATCATGACTGCTCATGTTCTGAACAAATTGCCATGCTACACAACCTTATCGAACAGTGTATTGTGTTCCAGCGATCACTTGCCTTAAATTTTATAGATTTCAGGAAGTCTTTTTAGATATGGAATCTCTGATCGATTTATTAGCATCTCCAAAAATATTTATCATAATAGTAGTTGCTGTGCATGTCAGCATTCCAAATATCATGCAGAATTAAATCAGAGTCCAAGGCAGAGCTATCCTTAAGGTTTCAATTTAATAAGACAGACATGTTGGCATCGTGCTATGGAATCCCAATACTGGAAATGACATCAGAATTCCACCCAGTTAAAGTTCATGATCTTGTCCCCACACCCACAATCCATCACATGGTCCAATCTTCTTCTTCCACGCTGGCGTCTCCACCCAGATGCTTCCAATCAGGTGTGGAGGTGCAGAGACAAAAGATGACCTTGGCTTCTAGCAAAGAATGAAAACAATACATTCCACAATCTTACTCCTGTCTATTCTACCCTCCCATCAACTATACTAATGAAACAGCATAATGAAATAAGAGAAAGTGTGGCAGGCCAAAATTCTAAAAAGAATATAATCTCAGGCCTGACAGTGCATCTATAGTGGAAAACATTTATTTTTTCAACATCAATATTAATGTTTGACAGGACTATATTTTATCACCCTTTCTGTTTCTCCTCACCATAGACTTTGTTATGTGAAAAGTAATGAATGGGCCAAACATTGGAATTACCTGGAAGTGTCACACAAGACTCACAAACCTTAATTTTGCTGACATTGTTGAACAGAAACTAGCAGCTCCTTTGTAGGACATGACTAACAACTTAGACACCAAGGTTAGAAAAGTAGGACTACATATTAGTGAACATAAGACCAAAGTCATGTTGATTTGGAGTCACCCTCCCAATACATTAATCACAATTGGCCAATAGCAGGGGTGGGTTTCTCGCCCCGTTCCAACCGGTTCGGTTGAAACGGGGCCGGCGGCATCCTCGTGCACACACGCGGTGCACGCATGCGTACTAGAGTCTGCGTGATGCTCCAGCTGCTCCTGGAGGATCGCGCAGGCGCTGTATGCGTCCTACGCATGCGTGGAAGTGCAGAACTCGTCAAAACCGGGTAAGGACCGCGGGCGGGTGGGCAGGCCGTTCGCCGTTCCAGGAAGTTACTTACTTCCGGGTTCGCCGACCAACCAGTTCGCAGGGACCGCCGCAAACCGGTTGAAACCCACCCCTGGCCAATAGCCAATAGAACATGTCCAACAGTATACATACCTTAGTAGTATCAAGATGGCAGTATAGATGCAAATGTCAAATACAGAATTCAGTAGTATTCCAGCACTTACGATCTATTTTGGTCGGGTCCAACAATAAATAAGAAGACCAAGAAACAGTTTTATAAGATCAAATTCTTGCTTCAATAACAATCTACACCAATGAAACATGGTCATTAACATCATGCACAGCATAAAAGTTTAGTGTGTTCCATCAACATTGCCTACAGAGAATTCTGGGGTATTCCTTGGTATGATCTGGTCACCAATGAGGATATTTTCTGGTGAAATGGATCCAAGAAGTTACAAACCATTGTGACAGAACATTAAATGTGCCTAGCTGGCCATATTCTTTACTTGCCAGAAAATCGATACCCCAAAAATACTGCATGATGGGAGATGCCAGAAGGAAAGCAGACATGGAGTAGACCATGCAAAACTTGGTATAAGGTGTTTAATGATGACTTACAGATAAAAAGGTAAAGGTGCCCCTTGCATATATGTGCTACTCGTGCCTGACTCTAGGGACAGTGCTCATTTCCGTTTCAAAGCTGAAGAGCCAGCGCTGTCTGAAGACAATTCTGTAGTTATGTGGCCAGAATGACTAAATGTCAAGTGCGCACAGAATGCTGTTGTCTTCCCACCAAAGTGGTTCCTATTTTTCTACTTACATTTTTAATGTGTTTTCAAACTGTTAGATTGGCAGAAGCTGGGACAAGTAATAGGAGCTCACTCCGTTACGTGGCACTCGGGATTTGAACCGCTGAACTGCTGACTTTCATAATCAACAAGCTCAGCATCTTAGCCACTGAGGCACCAGGTTCCTGATAGTGGGACATTACAGATAGTGAACATCATATGGGAAAATGCTGAAGATGCTGCTGCGGATAGGATTCATTGGAAGAAGCTTGCTGTCCTATGTCCTTGGCATGCAAGAACCAATAATGATAATGATAGGTGTTATTATGAATTGTGAGGATATTAAAATAAAGGCAAGACAAGACAACAGAAGGACTTAAGAGCAGCTGGCTAGGAAATTCTGGAGTTGAAGTCCACACATCTAAAAGTTGCTGAAGTTAAGAAACACTATAAAATGTTTCTATAATACAGTATACTTTAAAGACATGTTTGTTCATAGGCTGCAGTTTTCTGCTTTCTTGCTTGCAATATTTGGAGTAGAGGGGTGAATTTAGCTGCCAAAAGGTATTTTAAACAAAAGGCTTGTAATTAGCAATTTGAGGGTCTTCTATCTCTGATCTGCTGTTGTGGGTATTAAATGGATGTGGTTGAATCATTTTTTGAAGTTGCTGTTGTTCTCGGATATATACCTCCTGGTAGTACCTCTGATGTTTTCTTCCCAATCATAATTTTAGCCAAGAATAACTATATGAAAAGTAATGATAATAACTCAAGGGTTAAGGGGTTAAGAAATTCTATAATTATGTATACAATCATTCTCTTGAAATCTGGACAGACCACAAGCTAATCTTGGAATTTTTTGTTAAAACTAAACCAACTTCTCCCATTTTATCACCACATATGCAGTGCTGGAACATTCTTCGGAGGACATATCACTATACACTCTTGTAAAAACCAAAGAAATAATTGCAAAGATTGATGGCATGAGTTACTTCAGATTCTGGATTGTGCTATCACTCCACCACCTGATGTTAGAAACTATGCCAGAATATCCCTTACAGACACAAAAAATAGCAAAGGAGTATAGTGCATGTCCTTAACTAGTGGTTAATGGGGCTGGCCATATGATCAATTAGATGAGAAATTTATACCAGCCAATTCATCACAGCAAAACGAACTTTCAGCTCACAATGGTTGTGTTGTGCAGAGGAGGAGAGCTGCAATTACATAAACAGTGTACTAAGTACAAAAAGAGCTGGTTGTTGGAATCCAGATGACCACTTACTGTATGCTTGATTCACATTTCAGCCATGCAAACAGTGTCCTAAACTGAACAAGGCTAATTCATCAATAGGGTGGTTTTTTGTTTTTTTTTACAAAATTCCATAATATGGTATGTCTTGTTTCTCTGAATGCCAGGCATGTAATGCTAGAGCAAGGGTTACAGCTTGTGAGCGTCACATGGAGTCATTTTATGGTCCCCAAAGTGAGAGAAGGTCAAATTTCTGGACCTCTTTTGCACTTGGGAATTGACGGTTTTAGGGATGAAATAATTTCTTAAGTCTCAGAAAGGCCTTAGGCATCCATTGCACTTTTTTAAAATTGTCCCCACCAATTGGGCTTATCCCCCGCCCTGCCTTTTCTTCCCTCCCTCTCTTTTTTCCTTTTTTTTAAGGGAACAAAGCTAATATGGAACTTTCATTCCCAAGGCTAAAAACAGGCCAGAAAAGGTTTTCAGTTGCTCTGATAGCTTTCTTCTTCTATTTGCTTCTGTCTATTTAAAAAAGAGCAAAGTTACATTGCGGTTTTTTTTATTAGTAGAGGCTGCAATAACAGTGGGAAAAGTGCCTTGGTGTTCTTGTGCCCTCTACTGATAAAGGAAAAATGAGTTCATTTTTAAACTAAACCATTTGAAAACTGACCTAAATTTATTTTCTCTGATTGAGCACAATAGAAGATGCCTACTGTACTGTCATAATCTAACCCCTGTTTTTCTCCTTTCCTGATCCACCTCAATCTCCTTGTGATGATAGCAGCACTTTAACCAGAGCACAGAATTGGTTGCCAATGGATGACATTCATCAAGTATTCTAATGCTCCTTTATGTTTCATAATATTTTATGGCATGAGATTTGGATGTCACTGATTGTTCACAAAATGATTAAACTGATAACCCATATTATGCCAGCTGCTTCCATCGTGTCAGTTCAAATCTCACCAGTTTCAAGGCTGACTCAGCCTTCCATCCTTCTGAGGTGGGTAAAATGAGGACCCAGATTGTTGGGGGCAATATGCTGGCTCTGTAAAACCACTTAGAGAGGGCTGTAAAGCACTGTAAAGCAGTATATACTGTAAATCTAAATGCTATTGTTATTGCTATTGAACTGTGGAGGGATATTCTAGTACTTCTTAATTGCAATCACTTGGTTCCTTCTGTCCCTGAATCAATCCTTTCTATTTGGCTTTGTCCCTCCTTGATCATCTGCAGTCCAGCTACTATCTATTCTTTAACTATGATTTGCATTTGATTAGAGCCATGGTAGTGCAGTGGTTAGAGTGCAGTTCTGCAGGCTACTCCTGCTGGCTGCCTGCAATTTGGCAGTTCAAAACTCACCAGGTTCAAGGTTGACTCAGCCTTCCATCCTTCTGAGGTAGGTAAAATGAGGACCCAGATTGTTGGGGGCAATATGCTGACTCTGTATACCGCTTAGAGAGGGGCTGTAAAGTACTATGAAGGAGTATATAAGTCTAAATGCTTTGCTATTAACTCATTTTTGTTCTGCAGCTGGTGGTGGTGGTGATGGTGATGATAATTGTTATATCTCTATTATCATATAACCCTTTGGATAAGAACGGCAAGTGTTCATAAATCTTTTTTTAGCTTGACCTTTTCAATATTGATATAAAAATAATAATATTAGCTTGACAGCTTGACAGTTAAGCTTGTTAGCTTAATTGAAATGCTCAGCACACCATCAGATTTTGTATACTTTGACTAACTTGTTCATTCTCATTCTCTTCAGACTACCTTCAACAGCAATGGAACCACTTGGCCTAACAAAATTTAAAATCTAAATTTAATTATTTTTAACAATAATGTGCTTAACTGTTAAGGTATCATATCCATTTGGGGCCCAACAGGAAGTAAACGTGCAGAGTTGTCTCAAAACACAGACATCATCCATCATAAATGTTTTACATGCATTCCCAAGTTATAGCACTTGCTTCAAATGATTAGCTACTAAAGGACGTAAATAAAAAATCGGAAACAGGGGTTTCTTCTAAGGAGAATAATTTCCTGCTCTGGAAATTCTAAAGTGCCAAATTTAGTCTCACCTTTTGGGTCATTTGCTGGTTTTAATGCTCTAGTAAAGAGCAACAACAGGATCTCAGCATTGAAACAGAAAATATCCCAGCCTCTTTTTGTGATAGAATACATATAGTGCTACTTTACTTTACCCTTCAGTTTTATTCCAGGACCTTAATCTGAAACTTTCTACTTTCACAGTTATTTTTTTAAAAGAAGAGTTTCTATATTTTATTGATTTGATTTTTTAAAAATAAAAATGAGATATATGGCTTTCTGAAGCCATGATTGAATTTCAGTTCAATTAATACTGAGTCATTTATGTGTCTTGTGGCACAGAAAGTGAGGGCAAATGGATTGTTTTTTTCTTTCTTTTTTAATGTAAAGAATGAAGTGCATTTCAGAATATTTGAACATCAATATTCAGATACAACATGGATAAAAATTATTGCACCTATATTATGTGGCAATTATTCAAGTTACTAAAACAGTTCTATTCCCCATCACCCCCTCCTTGTCAGATTTCAAGCTTGAAAACACAACTCAACATGGAACTGAGTTCGCATCCTCCAAAACTGAGTCCACATCCTTTTTTTCTTTCTAAAGGCAGACTGACTATGGAAGTACAAGAAATGAGAGTAGTAGTATTAATAGTTGAGGAGGAGGAGGAGGAGGAGGAGGAGGAGGAGGAGGAGGAGGAGGAGGAGGAGGAGGAGGAGGAGGAGGAGGAATATTGAAGCATGCCAAGTCTAGAAGGCTGGCAAAATGGTTATGTCATCACTTACTGATTTGTCAGGAGTTCAGGATGTTTTTCCAAGTTAAAAGACTACTTTATTGCAGATTTCTGATGAATTCACTTATGTAAAATCTCAGTTTGCTTATTCCCAAACCAGTGTATATGTTCAAGTCAATCTTGAATCACAAGTAGAGTTTTTTAATTTAAAAAATAATAATTTTTTTTTTTAGCAATAAGGCCCTTTAGCTATACAAAAGTTTGTGGTATTAATGAAAACCAGATGATCTGTTTTAAAAATCAATCAAATGAGTATATAGTTATTCATTGTAGGTATGAATGAACCGCCAGTTGATTCCAACCAACCATCTTATCAACTATTTGGCTGAAAAATTAACAGACATCTCTATTAGCCATTTTTGCGAATGTTTTATAAGAAAATTCCCTTTGTTTAAATTGTACACATCAGGTTTCCTCAATGAGAGACCCTGCACAGGTTTACATTCTCAAAAATAAATTACAACCAAGTGAAGGTAATATCTCTCCACAGTTATTACATAAATAAAATTCTGATTAAATCAATTCTACTCATAGACATAATTTATCCAACAAAAATAAATGGCTTTATTATTTCATCCAAGGTAAACTTGAGACATAAAGCCCTTCTTTTATATAAAATTTCACAAAGAAAGTTCAGATATTAATAACATGCACAAGAGAATGAGAAAATGAGATCATGGAAATCTGCAGTTTTTTCAGATGAACAATTTATTGAATTGCACAAACATTCTTTGATAACATTATGTCTTAAAGTGAGGACTGACTAAATCAATAGGAGATATAGTTACTATGAACAAATTACCAATAGCAACAAATACCTTAATAGATAATTATTAAAGTATTAAAAGTCTTAAAAGATGATGTTTGAAAAACCAATGTTTTTTTCAAACATCAATTGTGCTAGATATTAAATTTATTTCCTTTTTTGATAGAGGTACTAGCTTAGGATATAAGAAGCATACTGTAGACATAGTATACCTGGATCTCAGAAAGCAGTTGACAATGTCTCTCATATTATTTTCCTTCATAAAAGAGTAAAATAAGGGCTAGATCAGTAGTTCTCAAACATTTTGTCTCCAGATCATTTTACATTTCTAAAAGTGATTGAAGACCCCAAAGAATTTGGATTTATGTGGGTTACAATATATCTATTGATATTTACTGTATTTAAAAAAACTTAAAAAATAAATATGTCTTTATTTGACTTTGTGGGTACATTCTAAAAGGCTTGTAAGGACCCTCACATTTCCCAGATCACACTTTTAGAATTTATAAGCTATATGATAACCCCAAAAGATAGACTCACAATTGGATGGATAATTACATGCAAAGGGGTGATTAATGCAGTCTATAAAATTGCTAGATGTATTCCTTGAGTACCTTCCTTTTTGTTTGTTTGTTTTGCATCAGGAACTATTCAGAAAAACCAAGAAGAGATAGAAGTTATATTTGCCACAAAATAAAAAAGCATGGCAGTAACTTCCCCTTGTCTTCCTTTTAAAAAAGTCAGATGTAGAAAACTCAGGGTTCCTTGCATAATGCACAGTGACGTGCGGTGAGGTTTATGGCTGGTGAGGCAAGCGGGCAAAAGCCGCCCTGTCACCCCGGCACTATGTCCGACATAGAGGCAGTATGCCATGTCCGATATAGAGGCGTGCCACTTCTATGTCGGACATAGCGCCCGGGGCAGCAGGGCGGCTTTTGCCTGCTTTCAAGAGGCAAAAGCCTCCCTGCAGCTAACTTTACTCCAGTCATGTAATGCATTGATTGTGGTAAAACATTCAATTGCTGTTATTTTTAGAATGGGTTAATATTAACAGAAGTATCATCAGCTAAATAAGAAATGTGAGCTATATGTAGAAGAATCTATTCCAAAACACTTGAAGGAACTTCAACTGTTTGCTTAAACAAATTAACAAAAAATCATGTCTTCTTTGTAGGATATTGAAAGATTCCTGACAGCAAGTTAATGTGTCTTAAAACTTCATGGTGAACTTCCTCTTTTCCATATATCAAGTAGTGAAATAATCTTTCATTTGCCTAGGGCTAAATAAGATGTATGAACATGAAGCAAAGGGGCTTCATTTTGTTATAAAGTATAAATCAAGGGCATATTGCTTTGGCTCAATCAACTAATCTATGATTTGTTTTTAGCTTAACCTATTGTATGAACACAGCAATTGTGATCTATAAATACATAGTTTAGAACTGATCATAATGTGTAAACAAGATGTGTTACATTAGTATATTAGGCTAAGTAACTTCATATATTTTTCTATTTTTTTTTATTCAAAGGATAAAATACAAACTCAGAAAATAACAAAGAACAGAACAAAACTAAACAGGACAAAATTGTTTGGGGGAGGGGGCATGATTTTGTTCCTTGATTTGGCAAACATGCCATCTTAGCAAAACATTTCAGAATCCAATCCTTAAACCTAAATCATAGTTTGCCGGTTGCCTGAAGAAATATCATCTGTTACTGAAATGGATTAGAACTAGTTAAACGCCAAGCCTTCCTTGAAAGGTAGGGAAGCCAAGTTTCTTAAGCGTTTTGAAGCAAATATCATTTAAAGGTCTTACTTAACTCCAAGTTGTCTTTTGCATATTGGAGAGGTAAGTAGGCTAAAAACAATTCAGCCTTTTATTTCCTATCAATTCTGGTGCAAGGCGATGGTTTAAACCCCCCCCCACACACACACCAATAGCGCGGAGGCTGAGGAAAATATGAGCAGAGAATCGAGCTGCTCATTTTTCCGCAACCTGGAGGGACAGAGGAAATGAGGTGTGGCGGCTTCAGGTGACAGCATTTTGGAGGCATTGTTTCTCGGGTCGAGCCCAGGTGAATCTGTAACAAAGCCCGTGGTAACATGGTTGCCACTGCAGCGCCGGCTGCCTGGTAACCAGGTCCTGCCCCTTTAAACTGCCAGAGGGTGGGATGGAGGCAAAGAAATCCTTTCCACCCCAACCTCTGGCTGGTTTCTCCAGCGCTCCCCTGGGTTGCTGGGTCCTGGAGCCGTCGCCCTTTCCTTTTCTTCCTTTCGCGTGCTCACTCCCCATCCCATGCGGGTGGCGGAGGGGAAGGAGTCTTTGGTGGATGCAGCAGCAGCAGCAGAAGTGGCGGTGGCTGGAGCACAAATCCAGCATGTCCCGCTGAATGGCTGGCCCGGAAGGCATGCCGGCACTTTAAAGTGCATGCCGCCTCGGCCGCCATTCAGCGAAACATGTCCTGGTTTGTGGCCGGGAGGAATGCACTTTAATGTGCCCGCGTGCCGCCCGGCCACAAACCAGGACATGTTTCTCTGAATGGCGGCTGAGGCGGCATGGCTTTAAAAAATAAAATAAAAAAATAAAAAAATAAATAAAAAATAGCAAAATGAAAAATAAAAAATAAAAATAAATGTACCAGCCCGTGCACCAGCAGAGGCGGGTAAAACACACACACACACAATAAAAACAAATTACAATTACTTACATTACAAATAAATTGAATTCCTCCCCCCTGCCCCCTCCCTCTGACCCACATACCTTCCAGCTGCGTCAAAAATGCAAGATTTGGTCTAGCCAGGGCCAGGCAGGCTAGGATAGTTGCTGCTAGAGTCACCACGTGGATGACTCTGCTTAAATGTTTTTAAAAAGCCTCTAAACAAAGTGCCCTCTGCAGGAGGAGGCGAGAGAATCACGTGCCTCATTTGCATAAGGAATTTTTCACTTTTTAACCCTTGCTTAACTCTTAAAAAGCGAAAAATTCCTTATGCAAGGAGGCCTAGCAACTACCTTGGCCTTTTAAATTATTTTAAAAATTGTTTCCTTTTCCTCAGAAGACTGGTGAGGCCCCGCCTCCCCTGCCCCCAGTGACTGCACGTCACTGATAATGCATATGTATACCCCGTACAAAAGAGGACAAAAGACATCAAGTTACATATGTATTGTGATGTTGCAATAATTAATCCCTGCATAATTTGTGTTCAATATCACAAGGCAAGTAAATAGGCAAGATCTTGAAACATTATATTATGATGGACTTTTCATTATTCTGGCATTGTTATCAGAGGTAAGTTTCTGCTGACATTACTGCCAATTCGGTGCCTCAAAAACTTTGCTATGCGTGCATGTGCATTTGTAAATAAAAAGTTCTGCATATGTACAAAACCTTAAAAAATGGGGGAAAATGTTTGCACTGAAAATTGTTCTGTGCATGCACAGAACTGAAAGACAAGATGGCGGCCCCGAAGGAGAACCGGTTTGGGGGCATGGCAGACCTGGGTCGCTGCTGGTTCCAGCGACCCAGGCCACCACGTTACTACCGGTAGAAACCATCTCTTATTATTATGAATTAGGAACAGATAGCTACCTAGTTTGTTAAATAGCAGAGCATACATTTCCAAAACAAATGGTGAAACAGATGAGTTACAACAGGGTATTCTTTAATGGTAATTCCAAATATTGCATTTGATGATATTTTATAAAGTTTGGTGATTAAATCTGAAAAATAGACATAACCTTTGGAACAATTGTTTATAGAAATAATTATTAAAATGGAAGAGTAAACAAAGTCATTGTGAATATCATGTATAGTCATTTAGAATCTTTGCTTTTCTGTTAAGAAAAACCCACAACAGATTTATTACATAATATGTATTTTATTAATAAGGAAGATTTCTTTTCTGCTTGAATCTCTTCTCCCAATCTTTCACTCTTCTTTGCCTAAAGCTCCATGTAGCTGTCTAATTATTTTGTCACTTTGTAATATTTGTCATCCATACTTATTATGGTGAATCTTTTGTGATCAATCTTTTTTGAGAAAAAGATTGATCACATTCCTTAAAATAGGGGTGTCAAAGTCAAGGCCCAGAAGCCAAAGCCGGACTGTCGGTTGCTTAGCTCTGGCCCATGGGCCCACCCTAAAAACATTGAAGGACAGGTCCATGGTATTTCGTCCAACCAAAATGAAGCTCGGGGGGGGGGCAGCTCCACTAGGTTCTATTTTGGGTTGTGACGGCTTCCTGTAACCCTCTGCCAATGAAAATGGATCTTGAGAAAGCCATGTGGCAGAGAGTTTTAGGAGGCTGTTTCGGCCCAAACCAGTGCCTGGGAGGGCAATACACAACCTCCCTAAGCTCCAGAGAGCTGCAGGAGACTGTCACAGCCAATAACAGATCCCAGGAGGACCATTGTGGCTAAAAATGGAGCCTTGATGAGTGACAACAAGCTGGCTATGCCCACCCTTGCCACGTCCATCCCACCTGTGGTCAGACACAACCCTGATGCAGCCCTCAATGAAATCAAGTTTGACACCCTTGCCTTAATACATACACACACACACACCCCAAAAAGATTCACATATATTCCAACTATTATCATGAATTACAGAAGCTCTGTAGACATCCAGTCTCTATTTAGTAGCACTGCGTGTCTGTACAGGTGTGTGCATGTGCACATGAACATGTTGTATGTTTGTGTGTATGTGTGTTCGAAACCAAGCAATGCACCATGAATTGGGCCCAAGGAGATCCAAACTCAGTGCTGAATGAACTCAGTGCTCATCCACTAAATGAACAGAATTATTTGGAGGTCAGGATTAATTCAGCCTATCTCACATGTTTGTTTTGTGAGGGATAAAATAAGACAATATTCAGAAAATATTTCACATCTTCAGAAAATATGGAATATAGTTATATTAAATAAATATATTAGAAAGTATGTAAATAAGTAAGTTCTGCTAGCTACCTGATAAAAAAGTCCTTGCTGTTGCCAATAGACTATGCTTCAGTTGAGATTTAGACAATAATTCTTTCCTGCCTTGGCTGTTGTAGGAACTTTTAATTTAAAAAGAAATAGAAAGGAAACAAATCTGCCAAACTGTAAAATAAAGTGCCAACTTCCATTCTTTTTATTTCCAAGAATAGTTCTTGGGCTTGTCAGGCCTACAGATGTTTTGTTAAAAAATAAAAATGTAAATGACTATTGCCCAGATTCTAGCCATAAAAAAAAGCCACTAGGAGTGATATAGTCAGAAAAGTCATGATCACCTGTTTGCTTTCTATTAAATGAGTATTTTGTAAATGCCATGTCCTCAATTGCAGCTAGTTTGTGCATATGCAACCTAGCCTGAGTACAGTCCCTCTATCAGAGGAAATTTGACATATATTACAGGACAAATGAAATGAGAAATCCATTGAAAACCTATCTCTAACAGTAACCATCATGTTGCATTATCTTCAAAGGGCAATTAGTTGGATAGCTATTAGATTCAAGAATATGGACCAAAATTAATTATGCAGCATAGCTGGATAGCATTGTGTTGCATAGCACAGAGTGTGGGTAAGAAAATTTTACACTGTGATTGCTATGTTCCGTGATGTTTTTACTTCCACAGGATACTAAATGGGGTCTTTTCAACAACCAGACTCCAATCATTGTTCTGTGTCCAATAAAAACAAAAATTGAAGCCCTGATGAAGGCTGGTTTTAATTTGATAAATTTTCTTAAATATGCAGGAAATACTTTCAGTCTGTGCCTATACACAGCAATTATTCATTCTCTAACCTCTAGCAGGCCCCTCCACATCTTTGTGATCCTTTGTAACCTTAATCATCTTCCATATAATTGTCTTTAGCTACTTTCATGATTTCTGTTTGACATATAGATTTTCTAATTAATGTATAATATTCTGAGTCATTGTTTTGCTGTTCATTTTTTCTCACTAAACACACATACATACCCCGTACAAGTGTGCGCGCACACGCACACACACACAAGCCTTAAATGCTCCAATGTTTTCTCTAATTGTTCTAATTAATTTATATTCATATACATGAAAAATATGGCTTGTATAATGTAAACTAAATAACGTTTGTTTAACATTGAAACTACAGTAAGATGTAATTTTCACTGCCCTGTCAATTAAATAATGCCCTGTTTGAGCCTGTCAGTTTAATTATGAATGTTCACATTATTCAATATCCCCAACATTGCACATTTTTGCTATTTATGTTGTCATTAAAATATGCTATAGAATGCTGTAGAACTGGATATAATATTTGGGTGCTTCAAAGGTTTACTTCCCACTTACCTTTGTTTGTGACAAGATATCTGTAGAATCTTCAATAGTCAAGAAATATACTAATGGGATTGAATACAATACAATACAATACAATACAATACAATACAATACAATACAATACAATACAATACTAGAGTTGGAAGAGACATTGGAGGTCTTCTAGTCCAACCCACTGCCTAGGCAGGAAACCCTATACCGTTTCAGACAAATGGCTATCCAACATTTTCTTAAAGACTTCCAGTGTTGGATATTCACAACTTCTGGAGACAAGCTGTTCCATGGATTAATTGTCCTAACTATCAGGAAATTTCTCCACAGTTCTAAGTTGTTTCTCTCCTTACTTAATTTCTACCCACTGCTTCCTGTTCTGCCCTCATGTATCAATAAATGTATCAATAACCCTTATATTGTTAACATTTTTATCAGGCTTCTGCTCTGAAGCTAGATACATAAAACTCTCATAAATAAATAGGTGATTTATTCTGATAAATAGGTGTTAAAAAGCCATTATGGAAAAATTCCAGAAACTGCTGTATTAAATGTGAGTTCTAATTATACTAAATGTTCAAGTTTCTTGTATATGTTCTCCCTACGCTACATACTCCCTACTTCTCTTGAGCAGAAGTTACCATTTCAATTGATTTCTTGTCTTGATTACAGCCTGATAAGATCAAGTTTTATATCTTTAACTGTAAGTGAGAAATGGTCCTTTTATTTTTATTTTATTTTCAATATTACAAGGAGTACAATTTGGGGAAATACACTCAATATTGCTGAATATACAATAGAACAGCAATAGCAATAGCAGTTAGACTTATATACCGCTTCATAGGGCTTTCAGGCCTCTCTAAGCCGTTTACAGAGAGTCAGCATATTGCCCCCCAAAACAATCCGGGTCCTCATTTTACCCACCTCGGAAGGATGGAAGGCTGATTCAACCCTGAGCCAGTGAGATTTGAACAGCCGAAATGCAGAACTGCAGTCAGCTGTAGTAGCCTGCAGTGCTGCATTTAACCACTGCGCCACCTCGGCTCTAGAACACATGATTTCTTTTCTTTTTTAATTTAGAGTTTTTAAATAATTAAAATATAAACAAAATATATTATACAAAGTAAAGGTAGAAACAGTGCAGACTAAGAAAGAAAAAGAGAAAAGGAAGTTAATGACATGGCTTCTGATTTTCTTTACAGCATATACAAATAAAACTTTATCATGTATGCCTCTTTAGAATTACATTATATAGTTCTGTGCTTCCTGTATTCAACCTTTTTAATTAGAAAATCCAGAAATCAGCGGTTCATTTTTGTCAATTTCTAGCAAAAAGTCCATAAAAGTTAAGTTTTTATTTTAAAAAAAATATTTCTTATTTTTTTTCCAAGTCAAACTATGCAAATACTGCTTTCTTCACTGTCACTCACAATCCTACACTGTGAGTACTCCTGCATTTTTCATCTTTGTGTATAAATAACTTTGTTGTGGTTACCACAAATCCTTTCTAATTAGGAATCAATAAATCCTAATTTTAAAAAGAATATGTTTTCATCTTAATATTAATTTTTAAAATTTGTTGCATCACCTTAGGTCAGTGATGGCTAAACTTTTTCATATTGTGTGCCAAAGGCGGGGAGAGTGCAGGGGGGCATACACTTGGATGCCCACACCCATAATTCTATGTGTGCAATGCCTGCACATGTGCTTATGACATACCCACCCCACACATTCATGTGTGACTCCCACCCACTCCCTACTTTTGGTCTATGATGGACCTGTTTTTTGCCCTCCCCAGGCTGCAGAGGCTCCCCACCATCCCCAGAGGCCCTTTGGAGGTTTCAGGCAAAAAACAGCACTACGGGCAACCCGGAAGTATGGGGACAGACTTCTGGATTGCCGGTGGGGCCTTTTTCTTTTTCTTTTTTTTTTTTTGCCTGTTTGGCATGCCAGTTTGCAAAAAACAGCCAAAAATGAAAGCCAAAGTCAACTGGCTAGCGTTCACATGCGCGCTGGAGCTGACAAGGCAACACCTCATGTGCCCTAACAAATGGCTCTACATGCCATCATCATGGCCTTAGGTATTTGTGTCCAGTACTTTTTTTAAACTTTCCACATGTCTACTGTACATGATAAAATGTTTCTTCGTGGTGTTTACATTTCTGATACCCTGCACAATTTATCTGCTAATCTGTATCAATGGTAAATAATTTTATGGCAGTTATCTTTTAAATTATGGAATAATGCGAATTTCAAACATTTCAACCATATTCTCTCTGATCTATCTAAAGGTAACCAAGTTTTTGGTCCCTTTTATCATATATTCTTTAACTTTTTCTTCTACAGATCTCAAAATAGATTTATATGCTTTAGAAATCATATTTACATAATTCATTTTCAAATTCAATTTTTGGAGTGTCAAATTTCCAAACATTAGGGATGCTCAAACATTGTGACATGCCTTGGGGAAGTATATACTTACCATGTCCTTGGTAAGTATATACATAAATATCATCACTTTTTAACATTTTGTTTCATTTGATAACTATATATAAGTATATTAAACTACATATATTGAAGCTTTCACTTAATTGTACATATTGTACAATTGTATGTACATACAATTGTACATACCACCTATAAAGCGCTCCATGGTAGTGGATCTGACTATTTGAGAGACCGCCTCCTGCCAATTAGCTCCCTGCGTCCCATCAGATCGCACAGAGTAGGCCTCCTCCGAATTCCATCCGCCAGTCAGTGCCGACTGGCGACTACGCGGAGGAGAGCCTTCTCAGTTGCAGCTCCGACATTATGGAACAACCTCCCCGTGGAGATCCGTACCCTCACCACAGTCCAGGCCTTCCGCACAGCCCTCAAGACCTGGCTATCCCGTCAGGCCTGGGGATAGGATTACTCTCACCCCGCCCGAATGTTGAGTGAATGTTGTGTTTTTATGGATAATTTTCTTTTATTCACGATTTTTTTTTTCTTTTAAGTCTTGTCTTGCACCCCCTTCCCCTCATTATTGTAAGCCGCCCTGAGTCCCCTCAGGGAAAAGGGCGGCATATAAATCCTTAATAAAATCCTAAAAAAAATGAAAACCATTGAAAATTAAATCTCTTTATTGTCTTGTGTGTATCTTAAAATGGAAAATTTATCTATTTCTCTGACTTTTTTCTGAAGTTCTTGTGCCATTATTATTATTATTATTATACAATTGTATCACAGCGGCCAGTTGTTTCGCCGGATTTGGCATTGGTTACTAGTCGGGCCCCACCTAGGGGCCTAGGACGTCATAACGTATTTTCGTAATATGCGTGCAGATCCAAGCAGTGCGGCTTTTTGCATTTGACTGATGGTGATTTTGTCAATTTTTAACTGTTTTAAATGTAATTCCAGTGCTTTTGGAATAGCACCCAGTGTGCCAATTACCACTGGAATTATCACTTCTGGTTTGTGCCATAGTCGTTGAATTTCGATTTTTAAGTCCTGGTATTTTGCTATTTTTTCATGTTGCTTCTCGGCGACCCTGCTATCACCTGGTATTGCGATGTCTATGATTGTGACCTTATTTTTCTCAACCAGTGTGATGTCTGGTGTATTATGCGCCAGTATTTTGTCTGTTTGTATACGGAAATCCCACAAGATCTTGACCATCTGATTTTCGGTGACTTTTTCAGGCTGATGTTCCCACCAGTTTGTTGCTGTTTTAATATTATAATTTTTGCACAAATTCCAGTGGATCATTTGTGCTACTGAATTGTGCTGCAATTTATAATCAGTCTGCGCAATTTTTTTACAGCAGCTGAGGATGTGATCAACAGTTTCATCAGCTTCTTTGCAAAGTCTGCATTTGGCATCATCAGAGGATTTTTCGATTTTGGCCTTAATGGCATTTGTGCGGATAGCTTGTTCTTGCGCAGCCAGGATTAGTGACTCTGTTTCTTTCTTTAATGTACCTGTTGTTAACCATAACCAAGTTTGTTCACTGTCCACTTTATCTTTTATTTTTTCCAGAAATTGGCCATGCAGTGCTTTGTTCTGCCAACTCTCCATTCTTGATTTTATCAGCGGCCCCCGGAGGCCTCCTTGGTTTACTGAGGAGCTCCGGGAGGTAAAGCGCCGGAGGAGATGCCTAGAGCACTCGTGGAGGTCCGATAGGTCCGAGTCGAAACGGGCACTTTTGACAGCATGCACCAAGGAGTATATTCGGACCTTAAGAACAACAAAAAGAACATACATTGCCTCCTTGGTAGCGTCCGCCGAGTCCCGCCCAGCCGCCCTGTTTAGGATAACCCGCTCCCTCCTAAATAGGAGGGAGACGGGGGACTCCTTACAGGGTAAGGCTGAGGAGTATGTCCAGTTCTTGGCGGACAAAGTTGCCCGGTTTCGAGCGGACCTGGACTCCACCCCAGTAGATCCAGCCGAGACACAAGGAGAAAACTTGGCAAACCATCTCTGGGTTGAGTTTCAGGAAGTTGCCTCTGGGGATGTGGACAAGGCTATGCGAGCTGTGAGTGCCTCCACCTGCATACTGGACCCGTGTCCCTCCTGGCTGGTTGCCAACAGCAGTGAGGTGACACGAGGCTGGATCCAGGCGGTTGTTACCGCTTCTCTTCGGGAGGGGTACTTTCCCACCGCGCTTAAGACAGCGGTGGTGAGACCCCTCCTGAAGAAGCCGTCTCTGGATCCAGCTGTTCTTAATAACTATCGTCCAGTCTCCAACCTTCCCTTTGTAGGGAAGGTTGTTGAGAAGGTGGTGGCTCTCCAGCTTCAGCGTACCTTGGAGGAAGCTAACTATCTTGACCCCTTCCAGTCTGGCTTCAGACCCGGTTACAGCACAGAAACCGCTTTGGTCGCATTGACTGATGATCTCTGGAGAGCTAGGGATGGAGGCCATGCTTCCATCCTAGTTCTCCTGGACCTCTCAGCGGCTTTCGATACCATCGACCATGGTATCCTTCTGCGACGACTGCGGGAGATAGGGGTGGGCGGCACTGTCTTGCAGTGGTTCTCCTCCTATCTCTCGGACAGGTCGCAGTCGGTGTTAGTGGGGGGGCAGAAATCATCCCTGAGGCCCCTAACCTATGGGGTGCCGCAGGGGTCGGTCCTATCCCCCCTACTATTTAACATTTACATGAAACCGCTGGGCGAGATCATCCGAAGGCACAGGATAAAATATCACCAATATGCGGACGATACACAGTTGTATCTGTCCGCCCCGTGCCAACTCAATGAAGCGGTGGACGTGATGAACCGGGGACTGGAAGCCGTTAAAGACTGGATGAGAGCAAACAAGCTGATACTCAACCCAGACAAGACCGAGTGGCTGTTGTGTTTCCCTCCCAAAAATTTGACCACCATACCATCACTCAGGCTGGGGGGACAAAATTTAAACCCCTCAGAAAGGGCCCGCAACTTGGGAGTCCTCCTGGATTCACAGCTAACTTTTGACCACCATCTCTCAGCTGTGACCAGGGGGGCATTTGCCCAGGTTCGCCTGGTGCGCCAGTTGCGGCCCTACCTGAATCGGGAGGCCCTCACAACAGTCACTCGAGCCCTTGTGATCTCTAGGCTGGAATACTGTAATGTGCTCTACATGGGGCTGCCCTTGAAGAGCATCCGAAGACTTCAGCTAGTCCAGAATGCGGCCGCGCGAGTGATCGTGGGCGCACCACGGTTCGCCCACATAACACCAATCCTCCGTGAGCTGCACTGGCTACCTGCTGGTCTCCGGGTGCACTTCAAGGTCCTACTCACCACCTATAAAGCGCTCCATGGTAGTGGATCTGGCTATTTGAGAGACCGCCTTCTGCCAATTACCTCCCTGCGTCCCATCAGATCGCATAGAGTTGGCCTCCTCCGTATTCCATCCGCCAGTCAGTGCCGACTGGCGACTACTCGGAGGAGAGCCTTCTCTGTTGCGGCTCCGACACTATGGAACAATCTCCCCGTGGAGATTCGTACCCTCACCACCGTCCAGGCCTTCCGCACAGCCCTCAAGAACTGGCTAACCCGTCAGGCCTGGGGATAATCTTATTTCGCCCCTCCCGAATGCTGAGTGAATGTTGAGTTTTATTGTCTAATTTACTTTGTGCACATTTCTTTTTTCGTATTGTCCTACACTCCCCTTCCTTTTTGATTGTAAGCCGCCCTGAGTCCCCTCAGGGAAAAGGGCGGCCTATAAATAAATAAATCCAAATCCAAATCCAAATCTTTTCTGTATTCTGGTTTCGTCTGTTGGGCCTTCAGTAGATTTTTGTTCTTTACTTCGATTAATAGATGTTCTTGACTTTCTTTTAAATAATCAGCCAGTGCATGTTTTTCTTCTTCAACTGTTTGCTTCACTTGTAATAATCCTCTGCCACCTGATTTTTGGGGCAGGTATAATCTATCAGTATCACCATGTGGATGTAAACTGTAGTGCATTGTCATTAGTTTCCTGGTTTTTCGGTCCAAAATGTCCAAATCAGCTTGTGTCCAGTTAACTATACCAGCTGTGTATCTTATAACTGGTATTGCCCAGGTATTTATGGCCTTGATTGTATTTCCACCATTCAATTTAGATTTCAAAATTTTCCTAACTCTGTTGGTGTACTCTCGCCTGACAATAGTTTTTACTTCTCCATGCTTGATGTTATCCAACTGCAGAATGCCTAAGTATTTGTAGGCTTCATTTTCGTTGCATTTAATTAGTTGGCCATTGGGCATTTCAATTCCCTCACATGCAGTGATTTTGCCCCTTTTTATGGATACAGCGGCACATTTTTCCATGCCAAACTGCATGGAAATATCTGTGATGAATACTCGGACTGTGTTTGTCAATGATTGGATTTCTATTTCTGACTTTCCATAGAGTTTCAAATCATCCATATATAGTAAATGCGAAATTTTTTCAGCTTCTTTGGCTGTTTGGTAGCCTAATTTCATTTTTTTTTAAGATTACTGATAGTGGGATCATTGCGATGATGAAGAGAAGAGGTGAAAGTGAGTCACCCTGGAAAATTCCTCGCTTGATATTAACCATTCCATAGATCTCATTCCCTACTGCCAACTCAGTTCTCCATTGTTTCATCGCCTTTTCAGTAAAGGATGTAATATTTTTGCTAATGCCAGTTGTTTGTAAGCATTTTATGCTCCAACTATGTGGCAGTGAGTCAAATGCCTTTTTGTAATCAATCCAGACCATATTCATGTTCGTTTTTCTGTTCTTACAATAATTATTATACTGGATTATTGTAATGCACTCTACATGGGGCTGCCCTTGAAGAGTGTTCAAAGACTCCAATTAGTCCAGAATGCAGCCGCGCAAGCGATTGTGGGTGCACCAAGGTACACCCATGTTACACCTATCCTCCGCGAGCTGCACTGGCTACCTATTAGTCTCCGAATCCGCTTCAAGGTGCTGGTCGCTACCTATAAAGCCCTACATGGCATCGGACCTGGGTACCTGAGAGACCGCCTCCTGCTGATTACCTCTCTCAGACCAATTAGATCGCACAGGTTGGGTCTCCTCCGGATTCCATCTGCCAGCCAATGTCGGCTGGCGACTCCCCGGGGGAGAGCCTTCTCTGTTGCAGCTCCGGCCCTCTGAAACGAGCTCCCTGTTGAGATCCGGATCCTTACTACCCTCCCGGTCTTCCTCAAAGGCACCAAGTCCTGGCTGTTCCAGCAGGCTGGGGGGAGCTGAGAAGCATCTACCTCCACAGAAATTGTGAATGTTGGGACTTCCTGGGGGCGTGGCCTGTTGCCGAGGAGGGCTCCACCGAGCTCCTCAGAGATCTGGTCTGTATATCTAAATAAGATCATAGATAGCACCCCTTTTTGGCTAAGAAAGGGGCAGGGAGGATAGTTCCGTAGACTAGGGTCTATTCGTAAGCCACAGCCTTTTTCTTTTTTTTGGCTGTGGAAAGAGATTAGATCCAGCCGGAGCGGAGCTTTTATCTCCAGCCAGTTCTTCTCAGCTGCCTTTTTTTTTTTGGCAGCCCCAGACAGGCTAGCCCCCCCCAGGACAAAACAAAGTTTTTTCAAGCTAGAATTGATACGGGCGGGTCCCACCCCTGTGAGATTTATGCTTTTATTACTATCTTAAATACCAGCACCATTTGTCTTAGAGACTTCTTTGTCTAAATAGACCTCAAGATGGCGATTTCTCTCCGTGGATGATTGATACTGGATGTACTTAGCCGGTTTTATCTTCCTGCAGACCGCTCCTTAACAAAATAAACTCTTCTTCTTTGGAAATAGAGGGGAGCGAAGCGCTGCTTACTTGTTTATTTATTATGGCACCCAGGTCAAAGAAGCGTCTTGCTACAAATGTGTCTAAAGAATTTAAAGAATTTTTACTGGAAACACAGCCTTTGTCTCCTATGCCCTCTACTGGAGAATTTTTAACACAGGAATATCTCTTTAAAATGTTTAATGCCTTTAAACAAGAAATTAAGGAATTTGTATTGGAACTATATGATGATTTAAAGTCTAAAGTTAATCAGATGAAGGCGAATACGTTTGCAGCCGTGTCTGCCCTGTCAGATTATTCTGCTGAAATAGAGAACAAATTGGAAAGTCTGGAGAAGGCTAATTTTAATTTGACTACCAATATTCAAATTTTACAACAAAAAATTAGGGACAACGAAGAACAGCTTATGATGATAAATTTTAATAGGAAGGCATTTGCAATAAGAGTCAGAGGATTCTGTGAAAAGGAGCAAGAGAATTTGAAACAGACCTTTGCTGAAGCCTTCAGCCATGCGCTGGGAAGCCCGGGACTTAACTTTGATTGGCAGATTCGGAAAATCTATCACCAGAACTCATTGATAGCGGAACAGCGACAGCTCCCGAGGGACATAATTATACATTTCTCTACAAAAGAATCTAGAAATGCGATTGTGCAAAAGTTTCATAATAACAGTCTCCGAGTTGACGGCCAGGACCTGATTGTTTTCAAAGATATTCCTTTTCAGATGCTGAAAGCAAGAAGGGACTACACCTTTTTAACTAAGGAGCTTAGGAGTCAACAGATTCGATACAGATGGGAGGCCCCTGCCGGTATCACGGTTACATTTGAGAATCAAAGATTTCGTTTTAACTCTGTTTCGGAGGCTCAAGATTTCTATTGTAGGACTCTGAAGGCGGGACTTCCTGATGCGCTTGGAAGAGAGGAGAGACAAGCGGAAGGAGAAGGCAAACGGCCGGCCATGTGGCTGCAAGATGGAGGGGTAGCCCCTCCTCCCTCGGAGAAGCAGAAAAACGGAGATCGAGAATTTAGACATTTCAAAATGCTTGCTAAAGTTGAGGACTGAATGGGGGTTTGAGACCTCTCTCCGGTAGAAAAAGCGGACTAATTTTTATCAGAAGGGAAAGCTGGGTGAAACTACTTTGAGCTAGATTCTAAATCAACGTTAGCATAAATTTGATAGTGGTAAACATCAGACAAGCAAGGGATGAGGGTAAAATTTACGTTGTTTAAAGCTTATTAGAACAGAAAGCCGGTTGGGATTATCTTAAGATAAGTGTAAAAAGAATGCGGAATGATTTATGTTGTCTAAACTTTGTTAGAAGGGACTACTTTAAAATAGAAGGTTAACTGACTCTTGCTGAAAGTATTATTTGAATATGTGGAATGATCCATGCTATTTAACTTTTATTTGAAGGGAAAGTTGGTTGAAATCGCTCTGAGTTACATTTTAAACAAATGCTAGTATAAATTTGATAGTGGTAAATATCAGACAAGTAAGGGATGAGGGTAAAATGCATGTGGAATGAACTACGTTATTTAAATCCTATTAGAAGAGGAAGTCGGTTGGAATTATCTTAAGATAGAAATTGATTCCTGTGTAAAGTAATATTTGATCTACGCTGCTTAATTTTACTAAGAAGGGGAAGCTTGGCTAGATTATTTTGAATTACTGTTTGAAAAGGGGGTTAAGAAAGATCATTTACGCTGTTTAAATTTTACTAGAAGGGAAAGTTTGATTACTTGTCTGTAAAGTTATATTTGAATATATGGCATGAACCACGTTGCTTAAATTTTATCGGAAGGGATCATGAGGTTTAGGAAGAGGAACGGGAGAATCTACAGAAGGTTGGGGTAAATAGCAAAGAAGTAAGAGACGAGAATAAAATATAGATAGAATGATTTATACTATTTAAGCATAGATAAAGATGGGGGGCTGAGATCAACACAAAGAGTGGTTTCTTTTTTTTTTCTTTTTTTTCTTTTTTTCTTTTCTCTTTTCTTTTCTCTCTTTTTTTTTTCTTTTTCTCTGTTTTTTTTTCTTTCAATATATTACTTTTATTTTTTAATCCATATGTATACAAGATAATTTAGACAGAAGATAGTGCCAGGTGTGGGCCCTGGGAAGTCGGGAGGATTAGGGATGGGGATTTGTGGGGGGTGGGGTGGGTGGGTGTTAACATAGTCTTAATAAGAACAAGAATGTATTTATATACGGTGGTTCTTTTTTTTTTCTTTTTTTTTTCTTTTTTCCTTGGTTCATTTTACTTTTATCAGATCAAACAACACTCGAATAAAGGCATACACCAAGGAGGGAGGTAGAGGGAAAGAAGAGGGAGGAGTAAGGAAGGAGTAAGGGGAATGTAAGGAGGGTGTCCGGGGAGTAAGGGGAGAAGGAAGGTTTGAGGGGAAAGGGAAGTAGGAGGGGAGTGTTAGAGGGAGAAAGGAAAGTTGGAGGGGGTAGATGGGGTGTATGGAGGATGGAAGGGTTAGGTGGGGTTGTGAATGATGAGTTGTGTTTCCTTTTTATTTGTTCATTTTATTCCCTTTTTCTTTTTTTTCTTTTCTTATAGTAAATACCCTGTATATAAGTGATTGCAAATGGAATGTGAAAAATGAATAAAATATATTTTAAAAGAAATTGTGAATGTTGGTTTTGTTTTTAATATGTTGTCTTTGTCTTGTTCCCCCCTTTCCCTTGTCTTTTGTGAGCCGCCCGGAGTCCTCCGGGAGTGGGCGGCATACAAGACAAATAAATAAATAAATAAATTATTATTATTATTATTATTATTATTATTATTATTATTACGAAGTTTGTTCACTGTCCACTTTATCTTTTATTTTTTCCAGAAATTAGCCATGCAATGCTTTGTTCTGCCAACTCTCCATTCTTGATTTTATCGCATCTTTTCTGTATTCTTGTTTCGTCTCTTAGACCTTCAATAGATTTTTTTATTATTATTGTTATTATCGCAACAACAGAATTGTATCACAGTGGCCAGTTGCTTCACTGGATTTAGCATTGATTACTAGTCAGGCCCCACCCAGGGGCCTAGGACATCGTAACATATTTTCTTAATATGCGTGCAGATCCAAGCAGTGCGGCTTTTTGCATTATTATTGTTTTTGTTGTTGTTGTTGTTGTTGTTATTATTATTATTATTGTTATTATTGTTCTTATGTTGACTACCTGGGGTAGTCTCTGCATTTTTCTTTGCAATATTTTCTTTTCTTTTTCTTCTTCTTTCCTTCCTCCCTCCTTCTCCAGAAATCACTGAACAATCAACTAGCTAAATTACTGAAAATCCTCTAAAATTCAATTACATATTTCATTATTAAAATTATACCATCAAAATTTTTTGACTTTCCATCCATCCAAGAATCAAAATCTTTTAATCTATTTGAATTAAAAATATTTGTGGAATTGCTATAAAAAAACCTGCCCCACAAAGTAAATGATATTAAGAGTGAAACAAATATGATGCTGGAAGCCTTCTTACTCACAAGTAGTGTTACCAATGTGATACCAGAAAAAAAATAAGCAGAGATTTGTAAAGCATTGTGTACATCATAAACTTTGGAAAAAAATAAACTCTAGAAGTAAAATTAGAAGTAATATTACTTATCCTGAAAAATATCATGAATAACCGAAATCGTGTATTCTTTTCAGTCCTTTGCTTTGCTACAGGCTTTATTTAAAATAAAAATAATTTTAGTTTGCAAGAAAAGTGAAAGGTTACCTATTATATATTTTCTAATTGGAAATATATATCTATACCTATATCATCCATTTCTATCTATCTATCTTTCGGTTGAACTTTGTCTTTTTGTTGAAGCAAGTGGAATGTAATCTACAAATTGAGGATATTGCCATCAGTCATCAGATTAGATTGCTTTCTGATTCATGTGCAGATAGTTAATGTGGTAAACTGGAAGTGAGGGACCCATTAAGATCATCTGCCCAGATGCTTGTTGGACCCATTTGGAGAAAATTATATTCAGTGGTTAGCTCATTGTCTTAATGACACTGAAACAAACTAGATGTTAAAAAGTTATGATATTTGTGTAGATACTTACCAAGCACATGTACATTATATTAAAGTAACCAAAATAGATTTACAATCCTCAAGGCATGTCACAATGTTTGACCATCCCTAATGTTTGGAAATTTAAAGTTGAAAAATTTGACCTGCCCTACGAGATGAGTTTTGCTCCAGCAGTTCAAGTCATAGCACCATGAAGCGAGGTAAGTCCCATCATGTGCCACAATTTGTGCCCACTTAGCAGTTTGAAATTATATTTTATATGCAAATAGATAAATAGGCACAATTTTGGTGAGAAGATGGCACTTTGTGCAGACGGCCAGAACTCTACCAGTAACAGATCTTTCTCCCCGCTTTGATGCCCATTTGCAAGACAACTTTGGCGAAGAGAGAAATCCCCCAGGTGACACTGCAGGATGCTGTTCATTTTTCCTTCAGGTGCAGAGCTGGCTCTCCCTTTCCACATGGTGCATCTTGGAAAGCATGAAGAGTGAACCAAACTGGGCTAGAAGTCTTTGGCAGTCAAATTCCTGCTCTGTATTAGCATTGTAGTCTCCTGGCTAATGGTAACATCGCCATATGCTAAATAAATAAATAATAACTGGTTCCTTACCTCAAATGTTTCTATTTTACTGTGCTAAAAACTGTTTATGTAACATTATAAAATATCTTATATTTCATTGAGAAATATAAGATTGAAGCAAAAATTGCAGTGATTTTTCTTTATATATAGGGATGCCCAGAAAGATGGCATAGACATAATGTCTGCTGTTAAAAGCTCCTTCTAAAGCCTCTTTTCATTTTTAGCTAGTTCTTTTGCTTTTACTTCATACCCTTTATTTTATTTTTATTCTTTTATTCTTCTTCTGCAGAATTATGGTGTTTTTTTTACTATTTTTACTGGAGATTAGTATTTTTATCATCTCTGCCATAAGGAAAAGAAAAAAGAGGCAGCACTCACATTCTGCTTCTCAGACATTGCTCAAGCTTACTGAACAGCTCAAGTTGACAGATTCCTGAAAAGTAAACAGCCATTTGTTGTAAGTAACCAACCTCTCCTGTTTCTCCTGAGAGCCTCTCAAACAGATATGACACTCTAGAATAGGATCCTCATGAGAGAGAGTGCTCCCAACTCTTAGATCTTTCTGCCTCTGTCCTTGAAGAAGGTTCCCCTTCTCAGATCTCAGCTATTTGTTCAGCTGCTGCAAGGTCTATTAGACAAGAGGATGAGGACTTAAAAAACAAAAATGTTACCAGCTTCATTGGCCATCTTAAATATAGCCCTTTTAAAAAAATTCAGATGTATCCATTAGGATAGTTCTCCTTTTAACAAAATTAAAAATAAACATTGTTTTCTTTTTTAAAATATATTTTAGCTTTTATAGAAGCAGTTCTAAATGCAACCTGAACAAAAGCAATTGAAGTAGAGCCTCATTTCATGATCTAAATCTCCTCCCTTAATTCTTCTAAACTACAAGATGCCATGGTTTTATATTACATCAATCAGTCTTTGTCTAACCCAAAACTACTTTTTGTAATATCTTGCCAAATGCCAAAAACTAAGAATCCTGAGCTCATCCAATTTTGAGATCTTTATCTTTTTTTAAAAACATGGAATGAAATATTTTCCTATTATCATTATTTTAAGCAACTAAAAACTAATGTTGAATTTAAATTAATATTCATCTTCTAAATACTTTGTAGTTGGGAATTCTGAGGGCTCAAAATGCCATCTTAAGTTGTTCTTAAATATCTGAGGTCATTTTACATTAATAAAGAAAAGGGTGGGGACATATTCTTTTAAATCCCATCTTCTATGTGTCCATTTAATTCATTGTTTGGTGAGTAAAGAATTGCAGCTTAAAGTGCTGGTCTCATAATACATAGTATTAGGATCACAATCCAGCCAAGTGTAATCTAGCCTACTATGTTATACAGACTCAACTCGTGTGTTTAATCAAATGAGTGGGTTAATAATTAAACCATAATTAAGTTAGTTACAATAAGTCAGTTACAACATTTGTGAATGCTGTCTTTGCAGTGATGGGATAGGGCCTTGATACAGAATAATCCTATTCAAAAGTATCCAGGCATTAGATTAGGAAGCTGTAGTGATGCATGAACCTCTATCTGTTAGACTAAGGTGAAGTTGGAGTTCAATAACATCTGGAGGAATATGTGTGGCCCATCTTCTAATTAAAGAAGATACATTATCCAGCACAAATGCTTATTTTTCAAAGTGGAAGGTCATGTGTAGATTTAATTTTCTAGTGCCTCTTGAAGACAAAGGGTCAGGATCTTCCTGGAGACACTAATAAAAAAGGGGGGCAAAAGTATTTCATATTTTACATGGAAAGTACTGCTAAATAAACCAAAAGAAGAAAACTATCTCATATGGCTTTTCTACCACTGATTATGTGATGGGGGAAAAATGAAATTTGTGATTAAATTACTGTATGACTTTGTGTGATGTCTGAAAAATATCAGAGCGTTTGTGTGGTCGCAGAAGATTCGTAGATGATGGTTGCAGTTATTTGAGGTGGTGGGTTTTCCTCCCTCCTTTCTTTTCCAGTAGAGTTGTTCAACAGCTTGAGTATGCACATGTGCTTCAGAACAAATGGAGTTCCAAAAATGAAAGTCAGATTTTCTGTTGTGAGTTCAAATTTCTTTAAAAGTGTTGGAATGCCTGTAAAACATATTTTGTTTTGGGAGAGGGGTTGCGTATATGTGTGGATATTTTAATTCTCTATTGGATTGGCATTTCAATGAATTGAGAAAAAAATGAAGACAAAACATTGATGGGGTAATATAAAAGGAGGATACTTTTGTAAAATTAAAAGAACAGTTAGCAAATTGTGATCAACAATCTAAATATTCCTCTAAGAAGTTATCCCTGAGTTATTCACAATCACAAGCAACCCTTTGTTTGCAAAAAAGAAAGCTTAAGAAGTATCTTTCTTCCAAAGCTATTAATCTTTTTAATGAGATTTTTGGGAAAAGTAGGAAATCTCTTGCCATTTTTCTTAAAATCTACACTTCATACTTCAGTAAGTAAAGAGGCATAAGTTCTGTTTTAGCTGTTGGAGAAGCAATGAAGTATCTAAAATTTGGGCTTCTGTTCATTGCAGATGTTAAAATGGTAAAGACTCTTCCAAATTAGGCTTGAGGCCAGTAACTACATGAACATCTATGTGAAATCCTTCAATATATCAAACCTTATATTTATCACAGCTGACGATTATTCTTTTGGATTTGGCCCAATGTCTAGTTCGATATCACTTGATATTTTTATCCTTAAAAATGAATAAACGATGTAGATTCAAATATAAGTATTTTTCATGCCTTCTAAAAATGTTGCCTTCTTTGTAGAAATGTTGAATATGGTTCAGTCAGAGATGGATCTTTCAAGGACTCTAATAAGTAGGACAATGAAAAATATTTTAAGTACATTTCTTCAGCCAACAGCAACTCTGTAGTAGACAGCAGCTGTCTACTACATAATTATCCAACTGCCAAAAGAGTAGCATGAGAAACTTTATCCAAAATTTTACTGACAACATTGTTCACTTAGTGTGACAAAAGAGTCACTCTGTCATAAAATCTGATAAAGTACTTTGATATGGTTTACTCTTGATAAATCCATGTTAGCTTCTTTTAATGTTTTTGCTGCCTTTTCTTCTGTTTAACTTCCTAATCCAGCCTACAATGGTTCAATTTTTCTGGTCTTCTTGAACCTAAGGACTAACCAGGTTGAAGGTGCTAAGTTATTCTTTTGGAAGAATCACACATTCACATCCTGGCAGCATAATGTACTCTTTCAAGTTAAATCCTCAAAAGTTAAAAGGGACAAACACTGTTAACAAACAATGGTGGTACTTTCCAGATATGCAGCTATATCATACTCTGCCAAAGTTATAAAAAAACATGACATATTCTACAACAAGCCCATTGTGTGGAGAAATTAGGAAAAGAATCTGTGCAGCGAGATAAAGATCAAATTCTATAAGAACATTTAACTAAATATCCAATTTACAAAACAAGATTAAGATGCTGATTAAAATAAGATTCCAGCAAAACAAATAAAATGTAACTAAATGTAACTAAAATACTTTACAACCCATCATGATCAATATTTTCATTAACACTGTATTTAAGCAGTTGTTAGGCTAACAGTACATATCACACTCTCCCTCAGCCTGATGCTCTTCAAATGCTCTGGGCTTCAACTCCTATCAACTCCAAATACCATGGGGGAAATGAGGGAGGCAAAGTAACCAATCAATCAAATTAATCAATCAATCACAAAAAGTTACCAGATATGTATCCCAATAATGCAATACCACCTCTACTTCTTATATATTTGGCTGCAATGTTGTGGTTGCATCATGTGGAGCTTCATTATAATCTTATAATGCACATTTCTCATTTTGCTGCTATCGTATTTAGCAGTGGATGCTGTGTACCACAGCTACAGTAATTTGGTGTTTGAATTCAATTTTTTACTGAAACAATGTATTTTCCTTCCTTCCTTCTTTCCTTCCTTCCTTCCCAAAAATGTAATTACTGAAATAAAGTCTTTGAGTTGAAGACAATTCATAGTGGCTTTCATGGACAAAGCCTTACAGTTTT
Source organism: Thamnophis elegans (assembly GCF_009769535.1). Classification (NCBI taxonomy): domain Eukaryota; kingdom Metazoa; phylum Chordata; class Lepidosauria; order Squamata; family Natricidae; genus Thamnophis; species Thamnophis elegans. The sequence continues at coordinate 37,260,102 of NC_045558.1, forward strand.
CCTGGCACAAGTGATTTGTATCCCACTCTAATATTAAGCAAGTAAATCCAGCAAAAGTTAATTTAGTATTGTCACCTAGCTAATTACTTGCTGGATGAATTATTCAAAATCTGGGTCAAACTGAGTCCTTACAAGCAGCAGACAATTTTTATAACATTTTATGCTTTTCTTTTTTAAACTAAATGTTCCACTTCTAAGCTATTTAAATGGTTTCAGAAATCTGTATTTTCATTTAGGCTTTGTTGCAAAAGTTTATCATAATTACTTCCTAAAATATTAACCCAATCATTGTGGTTGAGATTTTCAAATAGCTATTTTGAATTAGGGTGATTATCTTGCAATCAGTAAGTGGACATGCTTGGATAACTCCTAAACCAAAGAATAGCCCTGGTGTAATTTTCAAGCAGGGCTTCAAACCACTGGTTTTTAAACAATCTTTTCCAATGTGATATGTTTATCCACAACCCAATCAACCCTTCTCTGCTCTTACTTCCATGCCTGCAATCAGCAGTCACTGACACCTGTAAAGAATTCTTTGCATAACAATGCTTGTTTTGTTGATGAGTGAAGAGTTATTCTTAAAACAAAGTCTATCTCTTTAGGAATACCTGATCAGGGCTTCAAAAATCTGGACTATTATTAGGTGACTATAAGAAATCAGGAGCATTTAACAAAACATTTTATTAAATGTCTTTTAAAAGACATAAACTCCCGGCTTTTGGCTCCTGTAGACTAAAAAAAAAAAAAAATGTCCCACAATTTCTTCTAGGTAGCAGCATAAATCTTTTCTCTTTATTGCCATCTAGTGGTAATCTGAATTTTACAACTCAGATCTAAATTAGAATTAACCTTCACATTTTTACTGAACAATTTTTTTTCCAGACAAGATGATTCTTCTTTTCTGTTACAGAATTTTATTTTCTCTGATGACTCATAAAAGGTGTACACTTCTAAAGAAGAAAGAGGAGCAATTTGACATGGTAAAAACTTGGAAACTCTTTTACAGTACCAAACAAATCATTGTGTTTCTGAAACGGATGTTCGGGTCATGTGCTACCATTAAAATCAAGGCTTCCTCTTTCTGATTTATAAGGTCACCAGAATTGTCCAGTGGGATTACATTCTGATGGTGTGGTTTGACCCAATATTTTTTCAGTTAACTAAAGTAAAGTAAGAAGCCTCTTTGGAAAAACAAACAGATTAAATGAAAATAAACAGCAAAAATTTGAGGTGGATCAGACTTTGTAATTAAATCTACAGTTATCTGTAGTGGCAGAAAGAGAGCTAGAAAAATAATTTTGCAAGCATCATTCGTTCAAACACCCTGGCGTGTTATTTGGGCACTCCATATTATAGCTCAGTGATCTTAGGGAAATAATTTCTTCCTGTGATCCTGCTGGTCTCTTCTGATGGATGGGAAGACTGCTGGGGAAGATTCTGTACAAAAACACCAGGACTTCCTGTGAGAATGGAGTTGCTCTTTCAAAGACTTTTTTCTGGGGAGGCTGGGAGAAGGAGAAAAAAAGTCCTTGAATAATTGATGTTTGCATGACAAATAGACCATGTCTTTTTTCTGTTTTTTATATTTAGTTTATTGTGCAGTATTTACTTGAATATATATTACTTTGTAATATATTCTTAAACACTTGAGCGTTCACTTTTAAAGAAATGTTTTTTTTTTGCTTTAAAGCTTAATTTAATGCTGCAAAACTATATACAGAAATAGCCCATTGAGCTCAGTTGGGCTTAATACTAAGTAAACAGGCATAGATTCAGGATGTTTGTAACATTTACGAAATACACTTGGGAATAAAGTATTTTAAGATTTAAATACAAAAACAAAATACTTATGGGGAGAAATGGAATTTACCTAATATAGTTATGCCTATATTCTGGATTTCCAGGTGAGTTTCTGGCTAGGTGTGTCAGCTTATGGGTAAGGTGACCAGATGTCCTGATTTTGGCGAGACAGTCATGATTTATAATAATTTGTCCTGTGTCCCGGGTTGTTTTTAAAAAGTCCCGATTTTCTGGCTTCATGTTGAAAGCCCAGTGGATTTGCTTAAGAAATTCTAACTGGGGCAAGACAAAAGACACTCTGTCTAACTACCTCTCTCTCTGTCTCAGTACTTTCATTGAAGATATTAAAATGTTAAAGGAAAAAAAACGGAACCCCCCCTGCACCCCTTTTACCTCATTTTATAAGAAAAAATGACCCAGTACCATAGAGCTGCAGGAAATACTTGGTTAGAGAGCTCATGAGTGTTCCTTCCTGGATTTTCCAGAGGGGAGGGGCATGGAGGTTGGAGGTCGGCTCATGTGGAAAAAATGGTGGCAAAGTTTCTTTGAAAAATATTTCCCTGAGTAATTTCACCATTTTCATTTGCTCAGTTCTTTGTATTAACATCTACATCATTCTGGATTTACTTGGACTGTCTGCCTGCTGGTAAATGAGCTGGGTTTTTTCTTTTATTTTTTAAATATATTTTAAAATAATATTTTATTTATTGTGCATAGGATTTTTTAAATAGTTTTATTCTGTGTGGATTCTTTTTTTAAATTGTCTTAGACTATTTAAAAAAAAGATTCTATCCAAAATACCAAATACCAGCTGCAGTTATTCACTTAAGAAGTGTGGCAAGAAAGGTGGTATAATGGGCTTAGTGACCAAAGTTACAATGGCATTGAAAAAAGTGACTGATGACCATTTTTCACACTTAGCAACCATTTTCACACTTAGTGACTGTTGCAGCATCCTCATGGTCACGCGATCAAAATTTCGATGTTTGGCAGATTCATATTTATGATGGTTTCAGTGTCCTGGGGTCATGTAACTGCCTCTTTTGTAACCTTTTGACAAAGTCAAATGGGGAAACCAGATTCACTTATGCTACTAACTTATCAGCTGCAGTTATTCACTTAAGAACTGTGGCAAGAAAGGTGGTATAGTGACCAAAGTTACAATGGCATTGAAAAAAGTGATTGATGACCATTTTCACACTTAGTGACCATTTTCACACTTAGCTACCATTTTCACACTTAGCAACCATTGTAGCATCCTCATGGTCACGTGATCAAAATTTTGATGTTTGGCAACAGTTACAATTTATATTTGTAAATTGTAGTTATGTTGAAATAAAAAAAAATATTACAATACTATTTTTGCATTATATGAACATTTTTGTTGCTTCGTATAAAATTTTTAATCAAGCCCCCTCCCCCCCCGTCAAAGGTGTCCCTCTTTACCAATCTGAAAATCTGGTCACCTTACTTATGGGAGACACTTTAAATTTAGTTTTGCAGTTAGTTATTTTTCATTATCTAGCTATCAATCTTTTCCATTTTAGATAAAATCTGCTTCTAGCTTCAAATCTTAGATTTTACCATCTCATGATATAGCTTAATTAAATATCTTTAATTTTTCTGCTACTAATTACAATGTCAGTAAGGTTTTAACAGCTTAATTTAATCAGCTGGGAAACATTTTGTTGCTGATTTTATCCTCTTATAAATGTTCAGTGATATCCCATCAACTCAGCTAATCAGATTAAAACCATGAGAGACTTCATGATTATTGTTGCTACCATACACATTATAAATGTCTTGTTCCAGTATGCATATTTTCACTCTCTTTCATATCCATTTTCTCCTTTGTTGTCAGCAGTATTGAATTCAAATACTAGTGTCTTTTACATTAATGGGTAATAATTAATCATCCCCAAAGGCCTGATCTTAAGGGTTTTCATATATTTTGAAAATGTGCAGCTGGCCTCATAAATACAACATTTAAATATTAAGATAATGCTTTGGAGATTGTGGCAAAGTTGTATTTGTTTTAGGCTATTTGAAAGAACAGCTGGTGTGCACACGACAGAAAGAAAAACACAGAAGTTTGCTTGGCCTCTAAAGTCCCTTTGTCAGCTGCTCACCTACTGAAATTACATGGTTAGCCACAGTATCCATCAGGGGTACTTACAATCTGGAATAAAATGAATGTGTAAAAAGAAAGCCACAGGGTGGACATTTTTGAATAACACTGGGAATTCCAAACAAGGAGGAATTAATTATGTTTTCTTAATCATTTCAAGTATTCCATAATAAAATTACTGAAACATTTACATTATATTATTATATTATATTATATATATTATATTAATTATATTATATTATATTATATTATATTATATTATATTATATTATATTATATTATATTATATATAATTATATTATATTATATTATATTATATTATATATTATATTATATTATATTATATTATATTATATTATATTATATTGTTATTGCACTGCACTGCACTGCACTACATTACATTACATATATTTTCTATAGTTATTTGTCCCTAACATGGTCCTTCAGGTCTTCCAACAGCATACCCATCACCACTATAACTGAGTCCATCCATCCACCTTGCTGCTAGCTGTCCTTTTCTTTCCACTTTCCTCAATGTTTAATGAATAATATAAGAAACAGCTTACAGAATCCATTATATAGGTAGAGATAAAGGTTCCCCTCACACATGCATGCCAGTCATTTCTAACTCTAGGGATTGGTGCTCAACTCTGTTTAAAAGCCAAAGAGTCAGTGCTTTTCGAAGACTTCTTCGTGATCATGTGGCTGGCATGACTAAATGCCGAAGGAACACAGAACAGTTACCTTCCCATCAAAAGTGGTCCCTATTTTTCTACTTGCATTTTTACATGCTTTCAAACTGCTAGGTTGGCAGAAGCTGGGATAAGTAATGGGAGTTCACTCCGTTACATGGTGCTAAGGATTCGAACAGCCAAACTGCCAACCTTTCTGATCAACAAGCTCAGAGTCTTGGCACTGAACCACCACATATTTTATGACCCTTAATTAAGAATGATTGATATGTTGCAACCTGCTGTCTTAACTCAAATAGCTGTTCCACCAATAGAGTCTTGATTAGACTTTGGGATACAGTATGACAAAGAAAGCCAGTTTGGTGCAATGATTAAAGGCACTGGACTAGAAAGAGGGAAATATAAGTTGTAGTTGTGCTTGAAGCACAAAGCCAGAAAAGTGACCTTGGGCCAGTCATCTCTCTCAGACTAGGTAGGAGGCAATGGCAAAGTATTTCTAAAATCTTGCCAGGAATGCTGCAGGGACTTATCAAGGGAGCCATCACTGACTTGAAGACACATTTCCCTGCGACCCAAAATGGCAAAGCACTGGCCTCTCCTGCTAGTTTTCTTTTTGTCCCTATCCAGGGCATCAGGGCATTTTGAACATTTCTGAATTAATTTTTGCTTGTTTGATTTGAAGAGGATTGTCCTTTTCTTTTGTCTGGAAAGCATCCGCAGCTATCCATCATCTTTACAATTTTTAAAATATTTTATCAGAAACAGCTTTTTCTTTGAACATTTCTGTTTTATTGCAAGAAAATAGGAAACATAAGCTACCTGGAGAAGTGTTCCTAACTGTAGTGGTGATAGTGGTCTTCTTTATTCTGTTAACTCCCCATCTTAGCTTTTTATTATGGCTCTAGATATTGAAAATAGTGTTCCCATTGGCCTTTAATTGTGATAAATAGCAACTATTAACTAACAGAAAAACTATAATGAATAAATTATGTAACTCAATTAGTTATTGCAGTTTGATAATCTCAGTTGACAAAAGTCAACTTTTGAAAGCTCTCCAAAGACTCACTGAGAACTTTTTCAGTTTTTCTCATATTGAGGGGATCCTTGGTGCTTTCTGAACTTTGTTGTTTTCTTGAAGACATTTCATTATGCAAACTAGGTAACTTCCTTAGTGCTACTACCGTGTTTCCCTGAAAAATTTCTTTTGGCCCCCAAAATAAGTGCTTGGCCTTATTTTTGGGGATATCTTATTATTTTTGAGGTGCAGGAGGCAGCAAGCGTGGTCACCTCATGGCTGCTGCTGTGTTGCAATATTTTCAGGGAGGGATAATTTTCAGGGGAGGGCTTATTTTGGGAGGATGGCTTATTTTAGCGCATCTGCTCAAAAGCCCAATTGGGCTTATTATCTGGGGAGATCTTATTTTGGGGAAAACAGGTTTGGAATGGGGTATCAGCTTATATTCTAGTGGCTTGCCTTGTCAGTGTTGGTGGGAATAGTCTTAAAAGTTCTTTGATTAGGTTGTTTACTCTTGGTTTGTTTGGCAGTTCCTTGATTGGGATATTGTTTACTTGATTGTTGGTCTGATGTTAATCTTGGAGTTAATCTATGCTCATCTGGGTGTTGACTGTGGTGGAGAAGTGCTTGAATCTTTTTGTTCCCTTTTTGGCTGGCTGATTGTCTTTTTTGCATAGTACATAGACATTGTTTCTGTCTATGTGTCTACTGATGGCTAATTTGTCAAAGGGTCAGGCTTCTAGAAATTCCATAGCATTTTTGGGCTTAGCTTGGTCTACGATAGTCACAGTTTCCAAAATAAATCTATGGTTAAGTCTGTCCATATGTTATGAAATTAAAGAATTTTCATCATGCATCTGACTGCTATTTGGTGTCCATATGAGAAGAAAAGTCTGCCAAAATAAACCAAGGCATAAGAATCACACCAAGTTAAGAAGGACCAAGTCCTTAGGGTCAGTTCTTTGTTCTCCTTACCCATCCTCCTTGGGAAAGGATGAAGGGCTTCAACCTTTAGTTGTTTTGAATAACAGCCTTAAATGGCCTCTAAATAATCAATGTTTTTTTCCTTAATTAATGCTTAATCCTTAATTGTCTTGAAGTCATGTGAATTTTGTGGGTATAATGAAAAGTCTGTTTAATCATCTTGGAAAGAAGACACAATGTTGAGGTCAACTTAGCCTCAGAGATAAGTATTCCAACCATAGAATTAAAAATGCTTTTCTTTTATCTGATTATAAAAATGATTTCCATGGAAGGTCACAGCTAAACTTCAGCATGTGCACCCTTGGATACTGAGTTCCCAAATTGTTTAATCATCCCCATTAATATCAAGCTGCAAATGTTTAATCATCCCCATTAATATCAAGCTGCAAATGAGATAGCAGCTATTCCTTTTGTAGCCTGTCCATTGCTGTGTCTGACCTTTGCTACATACTGTATATAGTGAGCAGAGCATGACTGAAAGTAGATTTTAGGAACTATTTAATATTGATGAGAAGGAAAAACAGAGAATTGTTTTTTTGTTGTTTTTTTTGCTTGGCTTTTGATCCAGGGCAAGAAAGAATTCAGATTACTCCTGTTTCAAGGCAGGAATTTAAGAGTTAAGCTTTTCCCGGGGCTATTTGGGTTGATTTTAATTGACTCAGATTTTATACTTGAAAATGAAAATATATAAGAATTTGCTTAAAGCTCCAGAATTAATTTCTCCAGTTATTTTGTTTTTATACATTTTTCTAGGAAATTTCTAGTTCTTGACTAATGAGAAATTTATATTAACCACACCCTGAAAAATGAATTAAAACAATATTCTAAATAGTCTTCTGAATAAATTATACTAAAGAAAAAGCTTTTAGGATTACATATTGACCAAGATTCCCAGAGGTGGGTTAGCTACTCATTTGTATTTATATAGTCAATAAGACAAAACTATGTGAAGCACATTTCAAGATTGAAGTAGGTGGTAGGAAAAGATGAAGGACCCATTTTTGTGTGTGAATATGTGTATATGTGTAGTTCTGGTTATCATAGAATCTATTGAAAAATTTCCCAGTATCCTGAATTACTTGGCTACAAATTATTGAAATCTGCATTTCTGTGGTAGCAGGAAACTTTTCAAATGATGGTAATAAATTAATTTACATGTTTTACATGTAAATTACAGGCTCTGGCAGTTCATCCACCTCCTTTGATCTGTAGCATACTGAATTTCAACCAGAAAGCACAATAAAAGACATAAAAATCTAGTTTTCTTTCTGTGCCAAGTTCTATTGATAGTGGTAATAGGAAGCCATAAAACTGTCCTGATCTGCCCTACAAAAAGCTAAATTTGGCACACCTTGGGTTTGCTGTAACATAAATCAAGTGACTGCAGTCCCCAATCCCTATTCTTAGTCCCAGATTGTGCCATATTGCCTGTCAAAAGCAAATCTCCCATGATTTGTCACTTTTTTCTCCCTTCAAAAAATTTGCACAAAGAAATTTTCCACTTGACAGCCTTTCAAATGGAAATCATCAAACTGACTCAATTCAGAGTAGCAAAAACCTGAGCAGATCAAAGATCAGAAGAATTTGGGGAGGAGAATGTGGGGATCTAGGGCAAACCTTCCTCTTGGGCTTAAGTTCAATAACTGGAAATATGTTCCAGAATCTGTTAGCAATAGGGAAAACTGGCTCTCTTCCTTTAAATTAGGAATAAGGAAGTTAGATTTTTATCATCCATAAACCATCACTCTCAAATCACTCTTCGACTTACAACCACATTGAACCCCAAAATTTTGTTGCTAAGTTTTTAAATGAATTTTACCCTATTTTGCAATCTTTCTTGCAACAGTTGTTAAATGAATCTCTGCAGATGTTAAGTGAGTTTACTTAACATGGTTGTTAAGTAAATCTGACTTCTCCATTGACTTTGCTTGCCAGAAGGTTGCAAAAGGAAATTACATAACACCGAGGCACTGCAACCAACATAAATATGAATCAGTTGCCAAGCTTCTAGATTTTGATCAGCAGACCATAGTGATGCTATCAATCACACAATCATAAGTGAAAAAAATGGTCATAAGTCACTTTTCCATGCCATTGTAACTTAAGATGGTTGCTAAACAAACTGTTGTAAGTTGAAGACTACCTGACATTTTTGCTTTGTATCCTTCCTAAAATAAATACTATAAAATGGTGAAAAAAGTCCAGACATTAAGGTATCAATGCAGCTAGAACAAATTAACTATATTACTAACTGGCTATTACTGTCTAGAAATTAATTATATTAGTATATAATAAGGATGCCCTGAAATATAAAATAAGCACAACTGAAATTGTTCAGTCAATATTTGTAGTTTTCACACACAAAAACCTGCTTTGGGGGAAAAAACAGCTACCTTACCGGATGAATGTATGAGTCATCTTTCTTGCAAAGTTTATTTTAAAGACCAGCAAAATCTTCAAAGAGCATGACATCTTTTTAGAATTAGATGCCAAAAACTCTGAAGTAGCTCTTTTGTTTTTAAAGGAAGGAAAATCTATTATGTTTTGATGATGTATTCATAAAAAATAGTTAGATGGGGGAAAGCCAGAGGTGGTGGGAGGGTGGATATATGTGCAAATGATCTTGAATATCAGTCTGTGGTTCTGACTTGCTGGTTGTTGTATTTTTCCAGTATTTTATTTTTTTTTTTGCTTCAGACAACTGCCTGCACAACTCCCTGTAGTTTTCTTGGCAAAATTTCAGAAGTGGTTTGCTGCCTGCTTCCTATAGCTGAGAAAGAATAATTGACTTGAGATCACCCAATGGATTCGTATCCATAATAGGACTAAAACTCTCTCGGTATATAGCCTAATGCCCTAACCACTGCATCAGACCACCTTTCCAGTGTTATGTCTTAACACTTCCTAAACTGTATGGAATTAAAACAAGACAGGAAATAAAATAAAAAGGCCGCTATTAAAACAGAAAGAGAAAATAGCAGCAAAAGCAAAGAGGCATTTATATTGATTCATGGTTAGATTAACACCATAGAAAGATTTAATTGCCAGCATATATTTGCAAGGTTTCAGGATGTATGGCCAGATCATTCTAGTAAGATCTGTGAAACAGATTATTTGCTGACCTTTTTATTTCTATGTTGCTGAATTACACCGGGCAACAGAATGTACGGTTGTCTTAATTAATAGAAAACAGAGTAATAATCCTAAAACATCTTCCCTTCCTTTCCAAAGTATATGTATTACAAAATCCCATCTCTCCCACTTTAAATATCTGAACAATGAAGAGAAAATGCATGGGAAGAAAAATAAAGTAAAAAAATAAATAAAAGTTATATAAAAAAGACAGATTCACATCCTAAGCTGTCTATCAATGAGTGACTCAGCAGTATGTACCTAATGTTAACATGTTAATGATTAGATTAATATAATACTCTAGGCCAATAATCACTGCCTTCAGAGAAAATAAATTAATATGGATAAAGCATTTTTATAGCTTTCTCAGTTCCAGTAACCATCCATGAAAATAAAAACTCATATGAATAAGGAAGTCCATTTTACAAGACATGGATTTTTTATTGAAGTGCTACCTGGAATTTAAATAATGGTAATTTAATTAAAATGTTTTTCTACTACTACTGTATGCTGCATTTTAAGTCTTAATTAGCTTTGGAACATGAATGCTACAAAACAGACATAAAAATTAAAATACAGAATTCCCTACCCAAATGCTTGCTGCTAATGAGAAATTTTGTCTAGTGGTTAGGGCATCAGGCTAGAAACAGGAAGACCGTGAATTCTAGTTCTATCTTAGGCACAAAGCAAGCTGATCTGGCCAGTCACTCTTTTTCAGCCCTAGGAAGCAGGCAGTGACAAACCACTTCTGAAAAATCTTGCAAAGAAAATCACAGGAATTCTCAAGGCAATTTCCATATATAAGACACATCCACAGCACGAGAAAAAATACCTGAGAATAAGGGCATTCAAAACAGAATAGTTAAACACTATACAATATCAGGAAAATCCTTGAGGCAGATCTGGAAATGGACCAAGATGGATGCACTTTTTGTAGTTCCAGTTCACAAATTGAGCCCTGTTTTTAAATATTTTCCGACTGGGAAATAACAACTTGAAAACAATCCCAGATGTATTTGTTCATAGGCCATTGTGCTATTTGTAATAACTAAGGTGTCGAAATATTGTTGAAAGTTCCAATTCTGATTTTGTACTATTCTTTTTCCTAAAATGTCCAAGTTTTGAAAAAGAGCATCATTTTCCTTGAAGGCTATTCATTTATCTGGAATGTTGGCATTCAGATTTGGGTTTTCTTGAGACTGAAATATTGCCAAATGTGATTTATGAAGGGAACAGGAAGCAGACAATTGTTATGCTTAGGCAGTGTTTCCCAACCTTAGCGATTTTAAGATATGTGAATTTTAACTCAGGATTCTGGGAGTTGTAGCCAAATCTTAACATTCCCAAAGTTGAGAAATATTAGTTTAGGCTTATAGTCAGTAAGACAAGAATCTGCACAAACCTGAGATCATACGTCAGTGATGTAGAAATCAGTCAGCCACTACTTCTCAGTCAAGAGTTTAATACAAAAAGTACTTAAGATATCTAGCAGAGTTATTAAAGGAGAAAAATATTAGAAGATACAGGCCTGAAGAACTGGTTTTGTTGGTTGATTTGGGGACCCAATAAGGGAAGTACATCTTTGGGGGCTGCTATTGGACTAAGTAGCTGACCCCCCTCCCCACTCATTGCTCCCCCTGCCCATCTTCTTTAATTTCATATTATTGTACTTCAGGGGTGGGTTCCAGAGGCAATTCACTCATGTGCATGCTGCGTACTGCCAATTCACTCATGTGCATGCTGCGTACTGCCAATTCACTCATGTGCATGCTGCATGCGCATGCGCAGTACAATTAAAATTGTTCTGTGCATGCGCAGAAATGAAAAACAAGATGGCAGTGCCACCTGGAAAACCAGTTCAGGGGTGTGGCAAGCCTAGGTTGCTGCCAGTTCCAGCAACCCAGGCCGCCAAACCACTACTGGTTCAGTCAAAACTGTCCAAACCATACAAACCCACCACTGTTTGTACTTTATTTTTTTTGTATTCCTTTGCTATTATTATGTTTAAATGTTTAAATCTTTTTTATTTTATGCTATAAACCAGCCATAGTAGCCCCACAATGAGACAAGCAGCAAATAAATCTAACAAATATATTAATTAATAAATTTGTAATAAACTTCCCATGAGAGTTTAGAGGAAACTAAAAACAAAGGGCATGTTTAATTGAAAATGATAACCCCCATTAAGAAAGCAGCTATCCACTTTCCTTGAAGGCTGCCTAAATTGAAGGTCCTGTTATCCCCGTCAGAACAAAATATCCCTGAACTTGTCAAGGCAAGTGGTTTCTACCGAGCAACACAACAAGGCCTCTTCTGTTTCATTCAAATTTTCTGTATCAAAGAATTTGCCACTTCTGGCAAGGTTTTGAGGGATATTAGTTCAAACTCTGGGACTGCTCATATGATTGGCTCATCTTATTTGGAAATAGTGTAATCTGATATATGTGCATAAGTACACACTCCCAGGAAAGATTTGGAAATAAAAGGATATAAAGTAAGATGCGCTGAGAAAGTTCATCGTCTATTTGGCCTCCAAGCACCTCAAAGTCTCTTGTTAATATATGCTTACAATATTTTATTTCTTCTTATTTCTTTAGCATGCAGTATCTAATTCAAAATGGGCATCTTTTCTTTTTGGTTTAATATATTGTTTATGGCCAGAAATAGTCTTTGGAGGGTGTCATATTTTCTGTGGTGTTCCTGGAGAATATTTATTCCACATTTCCCCCATTTTAATTCTACAGTTTGATGGTAAAAAGATTGCCGTGGATTTTTTTTTTTTTTACCACATGCTGTTGGAAGAGGCAGCTGTAGAAGGTAGCGTAGGTAGGAAGTGACAAAGCACTGTGTGGAAGCATTTATAGTTCCCTTAAAGGTTTGAAGTTGTTAACTTTTTTCTGGCTGTCCATATTAACATCCAAAGGAAAATATGAGAAGAGAGTTCCTCTCATGAGCCATTTTTCAGATTGAAAAATAATAGGCAGTTAAGTATATAGAGTTAGCAAGGCCCTCAGGAACACAAGAGGAGGGGCAGACTGATGCAAATAGCATCTGACTAGTGCCTTGCAAGCCCTGCCCCTTTTCTATGTCTAGTGCAATGTCCTTCATGGAGTGGAGCTTGCATCATTATTCAAAATGATGAAAGCAGAAACAGACACCAGACACAGTGATGCTCCCAGAAGAATGCATAGATAATCATATGGTAACAATGGATGCTTTGAAATGATAAGGTCCTCTGTAGCTCTTTTATTAGTACTAGTACTAATACCAACCATTATTCCTTTTTTTTAAAAAAAAATGCTAGTTAAGAAATGCCACCACTTCCCTTAAAAGCATTGTGTATATGGTTGCAGCTTAACAGCCATGAGGTGGATAGAATTAGGGTTTCAACAAATGGAGATGGCCTGTCCACAAGCTCCATTGATTCACAATATCTCAGGAAATGAAGTAGTCCCTTAAGAGCTTCAAGTACACTGCAGCTGAGCCAGAAGGAAATAGGTTGAGTTGCTGAATGAGAGCAACAGGAGCACAGAGCCATTTCTGAAGAGGCACAGAATGAAGTAGAAAAACAAAGCTATTTTTTTTTAAACACAGGAAGACTAAGAGTTCAGCACAGTATTAATTGAAAATATCTTCTGCAGGACATACAATATTTACAATAGTATTTTTTTTTCTGTCGTACATATATGAAGGGCTCTTGTCACAAGAAGGAAAGAAAATGATCCTGGCCCAACACTAGTAACTGTGAGAAGAAACTTGGAGTCCTAGTGGATAATTACTTCAATCCTATTCCTATATTCACAACCCTATAAAAAGAGCAATGAAAGTAGTTTGGAAAATAAATGTTATCTCTTGACCTAGTACAATAATTGTTCATCTCAGTTGAGGAAAACCATATTTTGTAATTAAAATAAAAGCCATGTCTGCCCAGTTTCTTTTCTTTATATTATCTTAGAGAGAGGAGAGTGAAGGGTTAGTTACTGTACATGATACTCCAATTTCATTAAAGAATTAAAAACTTATATTTGAGAGTAATTCTCCTTAAAGGTATAGTCCTGTTCCAACTATTAAGCTTTTAAATTATCTTTTATGGGATAGGAATAGATATGTTAAATTTTTGGCTCTTATCTACTTCTGCAGTCAAGCATAATGCATAAAAAGAGCATAAGACATACATGTTAATAAAATTAACACTACGCTTACATGGGAAAGCTAAATAAATAACTACTGTACATAAATATATTGATTCACTCCATATACATTTGGTACTTCTTGAAATTAACAGCTGTAAAATAAATATAATAATACTTACAAACATGTAAGTATGAGACATAAATGTCTGATTTTATGAACCTGCCCTTACATTATCCATCTGATCATTCTCTCTTACTTACATTTACACAGTTACAGCAAACCTCCTTCCCATGCTGAAGGAAACCAACAACTGGCAGATGACCTGAATGTGTTTTACTGTAGTTTTGAGAGAAAACTACTGCCACCCATCTCCACAACCCCAATCTCTGACAGACCAAAAATAGCTAAGCCTCCTACAACCTACCCCATCCCATTGGGCCCACCACCCCTAGTGATTACAGAATGTTACATACTGACACAGACAGTATGGTAATTTTCACCTAGGTCCTCTGATCCGGTGGGAAAATACTCAAAGGTGATTGGTTAAGACATCTGACAGCTCCCTATAAAAGGGCTGCTGCCATACAGAGGCTTTGCTGTATTGTACATAGTTTATACTAATAAAGAGCTGTTGTTACTGTTAGCCTGAGTCTGCCTCTTCCGTTCACCCGATCTAGCATTGGTGATGAAGGTGGGATTGGAAGGCAACTAGGCACAAAAAGAGTTGACTGACAATCCAGCAAACAATCCAGCCAGGAGCTAAGCACGGCATCGAGCAACCATCTTTAAGCGGCAAATTCGAATTTGCATTGGCTGAGTGGAGAAGACAATGCATGTCCCAACTGCTCCGTACGACCCAGCTACCGAGCACTGGGACTCATATATGATGAGGTTCAAATGCTTCCTGGAAGCCAATGACATCTTGGGCCTGTCCGAAAGCAGGAAAAAAGCCATGTTCATGACCTACTGTGGGCCAGAAGTATTCAACACCGCCAAGAACCTATCCAAGCCAATGCCGGTACAGTCAGTCATTTGGTCAGTGCTTCAGCACTGACACACTACACTCCCAAACCATCTAAATATGTGCTGAGGTATGAATTCAACCTCCGTAACCAAAAGGAAGGTAAAACAATCAACCAATATGTTGTTGCTCTTCGTAAAGCCACAGCATATTGCAAGTTTCACAACTTAAATGAACTGTTGATGGACAGAATTATTTGTGGTGTTCGAGACATCAACCTGCAGCAAAAGTTGCTGGCAAAGACCAACCTCTTTAAATACACTCAAAACTGTAGAAATGGTAGTAGATTTTAGGAGAAACCATCCTATACTACCATCTCTTACTGGACAACACAGTATCAAAAGTAGAGACCTTCAAGTTTCTAGGTTCTATCATATTTCAAGTCTTAAAATGGACACCTAACATCAAAAATGTCATCAAAAAAGCACAACAAAGAATGCTTTTTTTTTTGTGCTAACTCAGAAAGCTCAACCTGCCCAAAGAGCTACTGATTCAGTTCTATAGAGAAATTATTGGCTCTGCAACCAAACAAGACAACTGATAATTAGAACTGCAGAAAAAAACAATTGCTACCAACCTGCCTTATATTGGGGATCTATATACTGCACGACTCAAAAAGAAAGCTGAGAAAATATCTACAGACCCCTCACATCCTGGACATAAATTGTTTCAACTTCTACCCTCAAAATGACGCTATAGAGCACTGCACACCAGAACAACTAGACATAAGGACAGTTTGTTTCTAAATGCCATCACTCTGCTAAACAACTAATTTCTACAACATTGTCAAATTATTTACTAAGACTGTGTTACTATTATTCTTCTCATCCTTTCCAATTTCCACCTCACTGTCAAATTGTTTACTAAGACTGTATTACTATTATTATTCTCATCCTTCCTAGTACCTATCTCTTTACATTTATGACTATAACCATGTTTGTTAGATACTTGCTTTAACTACAGTGGTTTCCACCAAGGTCCTCTGTTCCGGCAGGAACAGAGGTTTAATCCTGTTGGTTGAAGGGTCTGACAGATTTCTATAAAAGGGCTGCTGTCAGATTCAACCTTCGCTGGGTTATTCTTACTTGTTGTACTATAATAAAGAGCTGTTGTTGCCTTTATCCTTGTGTGCCTTTCCATTACCTGATTTAACATTGGCGACGAAGGTGAGATTGGAAGACAACTAGGCACACCAAAAAGAGTGTAGCAATCCAGAAAGTACATCCAGCCAGGAGCTCAGCATGGTTTCGAGCAACCATTTTTGAGCAGCAAACTCAAAATGCCCTCAGAATACAAAATGGCCATGCATGCCCCACTGACTCCGTATGACCCAGTCACTGAGCACTGAGACTCATATATGCTATGGTTTGACTGTTTCCTTGAGGCCAACAACCTCATGGGTCTTTCTGAAGGCCGCAAGAAGAACATGTTCCTCGGATACTGTGGCCGGGAAGTGTTCAAAATGGCGAAAGACCTCTCTGAACCAACACTGCTACAATTGGCTGCTTGGTTCATGCTCCAGCAGACGCTGAAGACCCACTATGCCCCCAAGCCATCCAAGCATGTTCGCTGGATGAATTTAATATCAGAAACCAGAAGGGGGGGCGAATCGATCAACGAGTATGTTGCGGTGCTACGAAAAGCCGCAGCATGCTGCGAGTTCCTAGACCTGGACAAGCTGATTCTGGACTGCATAATTTGTGGCATGCTGGATTTACAGAGGAGGTTACTTTCCACATTTGACCTCACTCTGCAAATTGCCTTGGACGAAGCCAGGGCATCAGAATCGGCCACTAAATCTGCAGAAACCCTGCACACCATGCACCTTGCAAGACGCGTAGAAGAGCACATGCTCACATCACAGGGCTGTAGAGACCGAGAGCTCAGAAGGAGAAGAAGATGACAGCTGCCACATGCCCAGTAGTTGCACCCAGCCAGTGTGCAAATTCAAACTGCATCTCCCACCTTGTGCTAGCTGCAGAGGAGACCATGCCACATCGGCTTGCAGTTTTTCCAACGCTATCTGCCAGCGCTGCAAGTGAAAGTGACACATTGCCAAGGTTTGCCAAAGCAAGCACCCCCAGGCGACCTGGCAGCAAAGAAGCTGACCTAACCACCAGCAGAGGCCTGACCAAGGGGCATGGCACCAGAGTCATCTACCACACCTCAATCAGCCAAGCCCACACAAGGTGGTCAAAGAAGCTGAAGGTCACAGTCCTCATTGAGGGCTCTCCATGCGAGATGAAGATAGACACGGGTCATCACTGACCATCATGCTGTGGTCCACACTCAAGCAGGCTATCCCTAGCCTGGAGAAGCAGCATCTACATGCCCCTGACATCGCCTTCGTGATTACCAGGGGAACTGACTCCCCATCATGGGCCAGGGCACCTTCTGGGTGAACTTCAACAACTTCAGCGGCCAGCTCCTGGTGATGGTGGTCAGCAGAAACCTGCAGAGCCTCCTGGGGCTTGACTGGTTTGAATCCCTGGGGCTAGAAGTGACTGGTGTTGACGAGAGCACCGCCAAACTACTCGCAGACCCTACCCCTGAAACACCAGTTTTTCATTGACTGTTTAGAGACTGGTTCCATTTTGTTTAGTGGTGTTGCCCGCTGCTCTGCCAGAGACTCCACGATCAAACAGGTTTTGAATTGGGTGTGGAGGGGGTAGCCCAAGAGGCCTGTTGAGTCTGATGTCACAATGTATTATCATAAGAGAAATGATCTATCTGTTGTAAATGGCTGTTTACTGTGGGGGGACCGGGTCGTTCCATCCAAACTGCGCATTGCAGTATTAGAGGCTTTACATGTAGGGCATCCTGGAATTGTCAGGATGAAGTCTTTGGCTAGGAGTTATGTGTGGTGGCCTAACATGGACAGGAGATCGAAGAATGGGTGGCTACCTGCACATTGTGCCAGGAGTCCAGACCAGCTCCCTCAGAGGCGCCCGCTAAGGAGTGGGAGCAACCTCAAGCACCATGGTCTAGAGTGCACATTGACTTTGCTGGCCTAGTTCATGTCCAGACATTCCTCGTAGTTGTAGATGCCTACTCGAAATGGCTAGAGGTAGTCCTGATGACCTCCACTACGGCAGAAGCTATCATCAAGGTACTACGGAGACTTTTCTCCATGCATGGCCTGCCTGACATCTTGGTCTCTGACAATGGGCCCCAATTCATGGCCATGCAATTTGAGACCTTCCTAGCAGCTCAGGGAATCAGACATGCCCTGGTCGTGCCATTCCATCCAGCCTTCAATGGTCAGGCGGAGAGAATGATGAGATCTGCAAAAGAGGCCCTCACTAGGATGGGTCTGGGAGATTGGCAAACATGGCCTGACCACTATTTGCTAATTCAACACAACACACCCAGTGCCACTACAGGGAGAAGCCCCTCCGAGCTTCTCATGGGTCGCCACCTAAGGTCCCACTTAGACCGGCTACACTCCAACATGCCTCATCGCCCCCTGACTCCACAAGTAAGATTCAGGCTTTTAGAGTAGGGGATTCGGTATACACCCACAACTATGCCGGGGGAACTCTATGGGTTCCTGCCACAGTAGGCAGATAGGCATCACTGGGCCTCGCTCTTACCTCTTAGAGCTCAAGGATGGTCGGAATTGGAGAAGGTACGTTGACCAACTCTGTGGCCGCCTCTCCAACTCCACTCTTAGACAACCAGAGTTAAGTCCTGCACAAGTTAGCCAAAACCCTACCCAAATGGAGCAATAACTCACTCCTTCCACAGCCAGCTCAAGCCCAAGGGTACCAGGAAACTACTTGGTTATGTTGCAGGCCCTCAGCGAGCTCTGAGCGAACCGGCTCTAGAAGCTCCAGCTGCAGCCTGTGAAAGTTTCCAGGAGCTTCCACCAAGCGGAGCTGCAGAGCAAACAGGTCTGTCCAACCTGTCCAAAGAACATCCTCTGAATGAACTGCACAGGTCTGGCAGAGCTACCCAAAAGCCCGCCTATCTGCGCGACTATGTAACGAGTAGGATTATCTCATCCAAGAGGGGAGGGGTGTTAGATACTTGCTTTAACTACAGTGGTTTCTAACAAGGTCCTCTGTTCCGGCGGGAAGAGAGGTTTAATCCTATTGGTCGAAGGGTCTGACAGCTCCCTATAAAAGGGTTGCTGTCAGACTCAATCTTCGCTGGTTATTCTTACTTGTTGTACTTTAATAAAGAGGTGTTATTGCCTTTTGCCTTGTGTGCATTTCCATTATCCGATCTTGTATCTTTACAATTTATATTGTTTATTTGTTCATAGTATGATTTGATTGTTTATGGTAACCTATGACTATCACTAAGTATTGTATTTCATGATTCTTGATGAATATGTTTTATTTTTCTTTATGTACACTGAGAACATATTCACTAAAGACAAATTCCTTGGTGTCCAATCACACTTGGCCATAAATAATTCTGTTCTGTTCTATTTCTTAAACTTTTTTAATAGAAAAAAAAAAGAAATAAAAATCTTTTAAACAAATGCATTTAATATATTCAATTTGTCCTTAAGCCTACAAAGAATCCTATTGAGTTTAAATTATTATCAATCACTGGTAATAATTGGATATCTTCTTCAACACTATTCTCGCTGCTAGGCACAAATACAAGTTTCTAAACAGCAATGCCCAGTTGCCTAATTGTTAATTGCCTGAAGGGAAATTGTCATGTGCATTACCCTGCTGTGTTATTCATATAACTCTGTTTTAAAACACCTCACAACTAGAATTGGTGGTTGTCTCATCCAGAAAATGTGGGAAGAATTAATGTGGCATATAAAGCAAATCACTCTTGAGATCAGCTGAGAAAGTGGGTATTAAAAGCACTCCAGTGAAGTTGTAGTGATATACAGGCAGCATATGTTGGGCTAGTAAAACTGTAGGGTGTTTGAAAAGGGTAATGGTCCATGGGTGTGAATTCTTTCAAGACCTCTTAAAGGCACCTGTGTTTTTTGACCTGAACAAGACCCTTTTATAGGTTAGATTCTGTGACACTTTTATACTTTATCATTTGGTTGGTGATATTTCAAGGCTATTTGTTCCAATGCTGATGCTAACTCCAAGAACAATAAGCTTCTAGAAGACTGAATTCTCAGGTAGGTGCCATTCTATTAGTTTATAAGGGTTCGTTAAGTTAAGATCACAAATGAGCCAAAACTTTCCATTGCTAAGCAAGTCAAGTTTGGTAAGCAATTGCAGCCCATTTTATCAGCCTCTCGCCACAGTTGTTAAACAATCCATGCGGTTGTTAAATGAATCATACGGTTGACTTTGTTTGTCCAAAGCTGGCTGGGAAGGCTCTGTGTGACGATCACATGATCCCAGTACATTGCAATTCTCATAAATACATGCCAATTGCCAATTTTGATCATCTGTCAGGGGATGCTGTTGTAAGTGTAAAAACAGTCATAAGTCACTTTTTTCAATGCAACTTTGAATGTTCACCAGATGAATAGTTGTAAGTCAAGGGCTACATTCATAATGTATTAAAGTACCATATTTTTCAGAGTGTTAGACGCACCGGAGTATAAGACGTAATAAGGTTTTGATGAGGCAAATTTTAAAAAAGGTTTTGCACTCTGCAAACCTCCCAAAAATAGCCAGTTTTTTTCAAAAACAGGCCATTTTTTTAAAAAGGCATGAATAGCCTTTAGAAGACTTGTAGAGTGCTCCTGAGAGCTGCCCCCCCCCAAATGAGCAAAAAAACAGGCTTGTTTTTGTCAAAAAAGGGGCATGGCTGGCCTTTAGGAGGCTTATAGAGTGCTCCTGGGGTTGGGGGACAAAATTTCTGCCCTCCTCAGCCCCAGGAGCACTCTGAAAGATTCCTAAAAGCTATGCACAGCCATTTTGGTGATGTTTCAGGAGGCAAAAAATGCTGTATTCAGTGTATAAGACGCACCCAGGTTTTCAGCCTCTTTTTTGAGGGAAAAAGGTGTGTCTTATACTCTGAAAATATAATAATGTCCTGAAAAGGAGAGATGTTGGTATCTTTATAAAAGAGCATTGCATTTTCAGTTTTTTCTACATATTTTTTAAAATTTGCTTGTCAATGAATAGATTTTTCATATTTATATCATGACACCATTACACCAACGTGTAATGTCACAATTCAGATTTATCATGTTGACACTTCTTGTTCCCCAATGTGGACATATTCCAGACAATGACAAATTGGTCTCATTCGAGATGAATCTGTTAGTTCAAGAACTAGCAGTGGTTTAACCAGAACAATCTTGAACTAAACACCCTCAAAACCGTAAAAATGGTGGTAGATTTTAGGAAAACCCTCTATACTACTATCTCTTACAATACTAGACAACACAGTATCAACAGTAGGAACTTCAAGTTTCTAGGTTCTATCATATTTCAAGACTTAAAATGGACACCTAATATCAAAAATGTCATCAAAAAAGCATAACAAAGAATGTTCTTTCTGCGCAAACTCAGAAAGCTCAAACTCCCCAAAGAGCTTCTAATGCTATAGAGTAATTATTGAGTCTGTCATGTGCACCTCTATAACTGTCTGGGTTGGTTCTGCAACCAAACAAGACAGATACAGACTTCACTGGATAATTAGAACTGCAGAAAAACAATTGCTACCAATCTGCCTTCCATTGAAAACCTGTATACTGCACGAGTCAAAAAGTGGGCTGTGAAAATATCCACAGACCCCTCACATCCTGGACATAAATTGTTTCAACGTCTACCCTCAAATCGACACTATAGGGCACTGCACACCAGAACAACTAGACATAAAGACAGTTTTTCCTGAATGCAATCACATTCAACAACTAAAAACTAAATAACTAATTCCCACAACACTGTCAAACTATTTACTAAGATTGTGTTACTATTCTTCTTATCATCCTTCCTATTACTTTTCTCCTCCCACTTATGACTATAATCATGTTGCTTATATTTTTATGATTTATATTGTTCTGTTTGTTTTCTAGTATGATTTAATTGCTTATTAGTAACCTATGACTATCACTAAGTGTTGTATCTTATGTTTACCTACCTCCCCCACTCATGACTATAACCATGTTGCTTGTTTTTACAATTTATATTATTTTGTTTCATTCATAGTATGATTTGATTGTTTATTAGTAATGTATTACTATCACTAAGTGTTGTATCTTATTATTCTTGATAAATTTATTTTGTCCTTTTTTACACTGAGAGCATATGCACCAAAGACAAATATCTTGTGTGACCAATCACACTTGGCCAATAAAGAATTCTACTGTATTCAATACTATGCTATTCAATGCTATTCTATTCTACCTATCCAATCTCTACTTGAAGAGAAATCTAGCCAAATAATTCTTTAGATACTATAATTGGTTTCACTGTCAATCTTACAGTAGGAAATAAAAGTGGTTGTCATTGTGGTGTATCTAATCACAAATATCCATATTTCAAAACCACAAAACACTGGACTATAATTATCCCTTTTATTTTTTTTAAAAATGCCTATGTGGGAAGAATATAAAATGAATAATATACTTCACACAAGTTTTATTTTATCTTATGTTACTGTGTTTTTAAAAATAAAATAAAACAGTTTTTAAAAAATTAATTAATTAGTTTTGAAAAACACTAAATAGAACATAATGAACTTATGGATATACTCATTCATTCATTTCATTTATTTCATTTGTATGCCGCCCTTTTCCCTGAAGGGACTCAGGGCGGCTCACAACTCAAGGGAAGGGGGATACAGACAGTTTGACACCAACACAAAAACAATACATAATTTAAAAAGCGCAACAATCATACCATTCGAGATAGGGGCAACGGTTGTTTAGCCCCAGGCCTGTCGGAACAGCCAGGTTTTAAGGGCTTTGCAGAAGGCCTGGAGGGTGGTGAGGGTGCGAATCTCCATGGGGAGTTCGTTCCAGAGGGTCGGAGCAGCCACAGAGAAGGCCCTCCTCCAGGTAGTCGCCAGTCGACACTGGCCGGCGGATGGAATTCGGAGGAGGCCTACTCTGTGGGATCTAATCGGTCTGGTGGAGGTAATTGGCAGCAGGCGGTCTCTCAAGTACCCAGGTCCAATACCATGAAGGGCTTTATAAGTGACGACTAGCGCCTTGAAGCGTATCCGGAGACCAATAGGCAGCCAGTGCAGCTCGCGGAGGATAGGTGTTATGTGGGTGAACCGAGGTGCACCCATGATCACTCGCGTGGCTGCATTCTGGACAAGCTGAAGTCGCCGAATGCTCTTCAAGGGCTGCCCCATGTAGAGCACGTTGCAGTAGTCCAGTCTAGAGGTCACAAGGGCGCGAGTATAAAGATTTTTTTTTTTGCTGGTTGCTTTTGATGCCATATTGGTGGAGTTTGAACTCAGATGTTATGTTGTTTATGTGCTATGCAGTTGACTGATTATTGGTGTCAGGTGAGGTGCTTCATTGTTCTTTCAACATATATGCATAGTATTAGATCTTCCCACTCTGTCTTAATACTAAGATTTCTTTGGAAATTTTGTGGTCTTATTTAATGAATGAAATAAGAATATTTGACTAATTTGAAAAGCTTGTGTTTTGCTTGTCTGTGTTTTATCTTATGATTCTTGATTTTCCTCTTATGTACACAGAGAGCATTACACCAAAGATAAATTCCATGTGTGTCCAATCACAATTGGCCAATAAAAATTCTGTTCTATTCTATTCTATTCATTCTATTCTATTTTATTGTAAAAGACCAATTTAGAGAAAAAGCTGTAAACATAGTAAACCTTGCTGCATATCAAAGTGAGAAATGGATGCAATAAAAAGAACAATACTGGAACTTTGTTACAGTTTATATTATCAATTTACTTACCCAGTTTACTTGCCAATAAATCTGTTTTATTTTCAAGACATCATAATTCTACCTAATTTTGTTTCAGAATTAGGATATCTATTAAGTTTGATGATGTTCAGGAAACAAATGTTTGTACTAATATGTGATTTTCAGCTTTCTGTTATTTTCAATAGAACAATACAACATGTGTTTGTGTAAAATATACAATGTACTGAACATTTACTATGGAGGCAAATTAAGGATTTTTTTACCAGAACGTAACTGGTAAAGTTTTAATAATAATATATTGTGGATAACAAGTTAAAACCCTGCTAAACAAATACATTTGAATAACTGATTTGACTTTTTCATGGATTGTTCTTGTTTTTGTTACCATCATAAATCACCAGAACCGTTAAGCAGAGAAGTCATGGTTTTGTGATCAAAAATGTACTTAGCTAAGTTAAAACAATCATTCAAAATCCTGGGTGAATGTTGAATATTTTGGTTTCCTTTTTAGTTTCTGGTTCAATGCTACATACACTGCCTCTAACTGTAACCATGACTAAAAATATTTCACTTGTTTTAGCAATGACACCATTTGTTACTTTTGCTTTGCCAAAGGACTGGTAAGAGTTAAAATTAATCTACCCTTTTGACACGTCCACCAGAGAAAGGCATTGTAGCCAACCCAACATGCAAAGCGACAAACAGTAAAATGAGATCATTTCATGATCTGGCAAGCAAAAATGTCAGAATGAAGCCTTTTAAGTTTTCCATTCATCCAAGATTTTGAAATACAAATCCTAAAATTGTTAAATAAAACAATAAATTGTAAATAAAAATTCTAAAATTGATAAATAATTCAAAACATGTTTGTTAGTTTTATATTTAACAAATAATAGGAAACAACATAGAAGAAAATTCATGTATTTCCTTTATCTGAAATTGAATCAGGATCAGGAAAAAAAAGTGTGATTCTTTCCCAATTTTCTCAACTTGATACCTTCCACATGATTAGGACAATTGCATTTCGGCCTTTCTCAACCCAACACCTGACCAATTCTGGAAGTTGGAATCCCAGCAACAATGAGGGTTTCTTGAACTTTGGAAAGACATAATTTGTCACTTTGATTAGTGATCTCACTACATGCCAGAAAAAACATGGAGTTGCTAGGTCAACACTCTATAGAGTTGCCAACAATGGCTAGATGAGCTACTGGTCTCAAATCTGTTTCTAGTCAATTGCATACTGCTTGTGTAACTTGATATTGCTGAGCTACTCAGTGGCTCATCCTAATGTTATTGACCACTCAGTAGGGGCTGCTTGTACAATATTAATGTAGCATGTATTATGTTCCATAAATGGAAGATGAAGCAAGCAGGGCAAGGAAACAAATAGGTTTTATTTGTGGGAATTGCTTTTATAATTGGCTTTTATTTTTATAGTTTTTGTTTCAACATAATCTTCCTTTTGCTTTTCTTCTATTTTACAGGTGCTGTCTAGGAACAGGAGAAAATCTAAATATGTGGTCAGTAGGAGTTGAAAACAACTTGGTGGCATGTAATCAATCTCCAGGAGCAAGTTAAAAAAATATTTGAAGTGAACAAAATAAGTCAAGAAAGGTTGTTAAAGAGCCTACTCAATATCTTTAAGATACCATTCTCAGAATACTACATTTTTATACTGGAACACTTAATGCAGCAATGTACAAATTAAGTGGATCCAGAAACAGAGCTAATGGAATTTAAATAACTAAAGTAATTTAAAGTAGCCTAAACTAAACCCTAATAAAACCATCAACAGTAATAGAAAGTTAGAGAGAACATTTCAAAGAACTTCTCAATCTCTTAGGAAAGTAGCACGAAAAAGCCATAGAAAGGAAGGAAACAATAGCACTAGAACCAGAAATATTGATTGAAGAAATAGCAAGAATTGTTAAAACGCAGGGACTAGATGGGCTACCAACAGAAACAATCCAAGTAGCTAAGTACATAGAATCTTTAAAGCAGAATGGACACAACTAACTGCATCTATTGACAACAACAACAACAACAACAACAAATTTTTATTATTATACAATTGTATCACAGCGGCCAGTTGTTTCACCGGATTTGGCATTGGTTATTAGTCGGGCCCCACCCAGGGGCCTAGGACGTCGTAACGTATTTTCGTAATATGCGTGCAGATCCAAGCAGTGCGGTTTTTTGCATTTGACTGATGGTGATTTTGTCAATTTTTAACTGTTTAAATGTAATTCCAGTGCTTTTGGAATAGCACCCAGTGTGCCAATTACCACTGGAATTACCACTGCTGGTTTGTGCCATAGTCATTGAATTTCAATTTTTAAGTCGTGGTATTTTGCAATTTTTTCATGTTCCTTCTCAGCGACCCTGCTATCACCTGGTATTGCGATGTCTATGATTGTAACCTGGTTTTTCTCAACCAGTGTGATGTCTGGTGTATTATGCGCCAGTATTTTGTCCGTTTGTATATGGAAATCCCACAAGATCTTGACCATATGATTTTCGGTGACTTTTTCAGGCTGATGTTCCCACCAGTTTGTTGTTGTTTTAATATTATAATTTTTGCACAAATTCCAATGGATCATTTGTGCTACTAAATTGTGCTGCAATTTATAATCAGTCTGCGCAATATTTTTACAGCAGCTGAATATGTGATCAACAGTTTCATCAGCTTCTTTGCAAAGTCTGCATTTGGCATCATCAGAGGATTTTTCGATTTTGGCCTTAATGGCATTTGTGCGGATAGCTTGTTCTTGCGCAGCCAGGATTAGTGACTCTGTTTTTCTTTAATGTACCTGTTGTTAACCATAACCAAGTTTGTTCACTGTCCACTTTATCTTTTATTTTTCCAGAAATTGGCCATGCAGTGCTTTGTTCTGCCAACTCTCCATTCTTGATTTTATCACATCTTTTCTGTATTCTTGTTTCGTCAGTAGATTTTTGTTCTTTACTTCGATTAATAGATGTCTTGACTTTCTTTTAAATAATCAGCCAGTGCATGTTTTTCTTCTTCAACTGTTTGCTTCACTTGTAATAATCCTCTGCCACCTGATTTTCAGGGCAGGTACAGTCTATCAGTATCACCACGTGGATGTAAACTGTAGTGCATTGTCATTAGTTTCCTGGTTTTTTGGTCCAAAATGTCCAAATCAGCTTGTGTCCAGTTAACTATACCAGCTGTTTCTTATAACTGGTATTGCCCAGGTATTTATGGCCTTGATTGTATTTCCACCATTCAATTTAGATTTCAAAATTTTCCTAACTCTGTTGGTGTACTCTCGCCTGACAATAGTTTTTACTTCTCCATGCTTGATGTTATCCAACTGCAGAATGCCTAAGTATTTGTAGGCTTCATTTTCTTTGCATTTAATTAATTGGCCATTGGGCATTTCAATTCCCTCACATGCAGTGATTTTGCCCCTTTTTATGGATACAGTGGCACATTTTTCCATGCCAAACTGCATTGAAATATCGGTGCTGAATACTCGGACTGTGTTTGTCAATGATTGGATTTCTATTTCTGACTTTCCATAGAGTTTCAAATCATCCATATAGTAAATGCGAATTTTTTTCAGCTTCTTTGCCTGTTAGTAGCCTAATTTCATTTTTGTTAAGATTACTGATAGTGGGATCATTGTGATGATGAAGAGAAAAGGTGAAAGTGAATCACCCTGGAAAATTCCTCACTTGATATTAACCATTCCGTAGATCTCATTCCCTACTGCCAACTCAGTTCTCCATTGTTTTATCGCCTTTTCAGTAAAGGATGTAATATGTTGCTAATGCCAGTTCTTTCTAAGCATTTTATGATCCAATTATGTGGCAGTGAGTCAAATGCCTTTTTTGTAATCAATCCAGACCATATTCAAGTTCGTTTTTCTGTTCTTACAATTTTCTAATATCATTTTATCAATTAGGAGCTGATCTTTTGTGCCCCTGCTCCTTCTATTTTTGCTTTTTTGCTCTTGCATACTGGCAAGATGTTGCTTGTTTCCAAATAATCCATCTTGTTATCTGCAATAATGCCTGTGAGTAATTTGAAGGTTGTTGGCAAGCATGTTATTGGTCTGTAGTTTTCAGGTGTTGTTCCTTTAGTTGCATCTTTCTGAATCAAGTATGTTTTTCCAGTTGTCAACCATTCATCAATTTGGCCCTTTTGTAAAATTTCATTCAATTGTCTGGGCCAATATTGCATGTAAACTGGTCAGATATTTGAGCCGGAAACCATGTAATTGGTCCTTTCCAGATGATGTCCAATTCTTTACCTTTTTTACTCGATTTTTGACCATCTCAGTTGTTATTTCTAATACTTGCATTTGTTTGTTGCCAATGCTTTTCTCAAAGTCATGTATCCACTTGCTTCCTTATTGTAGTCCTTTGCATTTTCCCACAATTCTTTCCAAAATTCAACTGTGGCCTGTTTTTCTGGAGTAACACTTGTCACAAGAGCCAAGGTGGCGCAGTGGTTAAATGCAGCACTGCAGGCTACTGCTAGATCAGCAGGTCAGCGGTTCAAATCTCACCGGCTCAGGGTTGACTCAGCCTTCCATCCTTCCGAGGTGGGTAAAATGAGGACCCAGATTGTTGGGGGCAAATGCTGACTCTCTGTAAACCGCTTAGAGAGGCCTGAAAGGCCTATGAAGCGGTATATAGTCTACTGCTATTGCTATTGCTATTGTCAGGAAAACTTTGAAATCAGCAAAAATATTTATACATGTTTTAAAGCAAAAATGGAAAAATGGAAAACAGTTCTAACAGTAAATGGGTTTTCCTCATTTATGAAGTCAACATCAGATGAGAAATCATCCAGGTGGACTCACTTTCACCACTACTGTCCAACATCTCATTAATTCCACTGAAAATATTCCTCTGAAACATAAAACTGGGATACCAAATCCCAAGCCAACATGGCAACAATTCCCGACACTCTCGCCCACAGTTCGGCGGAGACTCTGGTTGCCGCCTGGTATTCGGCGGCATCGGAGTCTCTTGACCGGATTGCGCCACTACGGCCCCTCCGGGTCAGCGGATCCCGGAGACCTCCTTGGTTCACCGAGGAGCTCCGGGAGAAGAAGCGCCAGAGGAGACACCTAGAGCACCTGTGGAGGTCCGATAAGTCCGAGGCGAACCGAGCACTTCTGACTACCTGCACCAAGGATTACATCCGGGCACTAAGAGCTGCCAAAAGAACGCATATCTCCGCCTTGGTAGCATCCGCCGAGTCATGCCCAGCTGCCCTGTTTAAGATCACCCGCTCCCTCCTCAATAGGAGGGATGTGGGAGACCCCTTGCAGGGTAGGGCTGAGGATTATGCCCAGTTCTTGGCGGACAAAGTTGCTCGGTTTCGGTCGGACTTGGACTCCACCGCTGTAGATCCAGCCGAGACACAGGGGGATTACTTGGCAAACCATCTCTGGGTTGAGTTCCAGGATGTTGCCTCTGGGGATGTGGACAAGGCCATTCGAGCTGTAAGTGCCTCCACCTGTATTCTGGACCCGTGTCCCTCCTGGCTGGTTGCCAACAGCAGGGAGGTGACACATGGCTGGATCCAGGCGGTCGTGACCGCCTCCCTTCGGGAGGGGCACTTCCCTGCCGCACTTAAGACGGCGGTGGTGAGACCCCTCCTGAAGAAACCATCCTGGGATCCAGCCATTTTAAACAACTATCATCCTGTCTCCAACCTCCCCTTTATTGGGAAGGTTGTTGAGAAGGTGGTGGCCTTCCAGCTTCAACGGGCCTTGGAGGAAGCTAGTTATCTTGACCCCTTCCAGTCCGGCTTCAGACCTGGTTACAGCACAGAAACCGCTTTGGTCGCATTGACCGATGATCTCTGGAGGGCCAGAGATGGAGGCCATGCGTCCATCCTGGTTCTCCTTGACCTCTCAGCGGCTTTCGATACCATCGACCATGGTATCCTTCTGCGATGACGGGGGGTGGGGGTGGGAGGCACTGTTTTGCAGTGGTTCTCCTCCTACCTCTCGGACAGGTCGCAGTCGGTGTTGGTCGGGGGGCAGAGATCGTCCCTGAGGCCCCTAACATACAGGGTGCTGCAGGGTTCGGTCTTATCTCCCCTACTATTTAACATATACATGAAACTGCTGGGCGAGATCATTCGGAGGCACGGGATAAAATACCATCAATACGCGGATGATACGCAACTGTATCTGTCCGCCCCGCCACAACTCAATGAAGCGGTGGACGTGATGAACCAGGGTCTTGAGGCCGTTAAGAACTGGATGAGCGCTAACAAACTGGTACTCAACCCGGACAAGACCGAGTGGCTGTTGTGTTTCCCTCCCAACAATTTGGCCGATATTCCAACATTCAGGCTGGGGGGGGTCAAATTTTATACCCCTCAGATAGGGTCCGTAACCTAGGAGTCCTCCTGGATCCACAGCTGACTTTTGACCATCAGTTGTCAGCTGTGACCAGGGGGGCATTTGCCCAGGTTCGCCTGGTCCGTCAGTTACGGCCCTACCTGAACCGGGAGGCTCTCGCAACAGTCACTCGAGCCCTTGTGATCTCTAGGCTGGAATACTGCAATGGGCTCTACATGGGGTTGCCCTTGAAGTGCATCCGGCGACTGCAGTTAGTCCAGAATGCAGCCGCGCGAGTGATAGTGGGCGCACCGCGGTTCGCCCACATTACACCCATCCTCCGCGAGCTGCACTGGCTACCTGTCGATCTCCGGGTGCGCTTCAGGGTACTGATGACCACCTTTAAAGCACTCCATGGTAGTGGATCTGGGTACTTGAGAGACCGCCTTCTGCTGATTACCTCCCTCCGACCGATTAGATCGCACAGACTGGTCCTCCTCCGGATCCCATCTGCCAGTCAATGTCGACTGGCGACTACACGGAGGAGAGCCTTTTCTGTTGCAGCTCCGACCCTGTGGAACGATCTCCCGTCGAGATTCGTACCCTCACCACCATCCAGACCTTCCGCACGGCCCTTAAGATCTGGCTCTCCCAGCAGGCCTGGGGATAGGTTCCCAATTTACCCGCCCGAGTGTTGACTGTTGAATGCAAGTTGTGTTTTATTATTTTATTTTGTTCACTTACTGTTTGTCTTTTGGTATTGCACCCCTTTCCCTGTGATTGTAAGCCCCTGAGTCCCCTCAGGGAGAAGGGCGGCCTATAAATCCTAATAAAATGTCTAAAAAAATGTCTAAAAAATGGCAAGATAAACATCTGCTATACATGGATAACTTAAAATGTATGCGAAAAACCCCACTGAACTTAAATCAGTGCTCAGCACAGTTCAACTGTTCAGCAGTGACATCAAAATGAACTTTGGACTTTAAAAATGTGCTATATTAGCCATGCAGAAAGGAAAAATGGAAAAATAGAAAGAATAGAAAGAATAGAACTGAAAATGAAAGCATAGTGAAAGCATTAGCAAAGGATAGCGGGTGACAAAGGATTACAAATACCTGAACATACTGGAAGCAGATAACATCATGAATGGAAAAGTCAAAGAAACACGCAAAAGGGGGGTCTGCAAAATATTAAAATCAAAGCTGAATGCTGGAAACATAATGAAAGTCATTAATAAGTGGGCAGTTCCAGATATACTACTCAGCTAGAATCATCAACTGGATTTTGGCTGAACTGGAAAATTTGGACTGGAAATACACAGACTTTTGAATATGTACCACACTTTACATCCATGAAGTGACATCGACAGGTTGCACCTGCCAAGAAAAATAGGAGGCAGAGGGCTACTGCAAATCTATCAAATTGTAGAAGAAGAAAACAAAGTTTGAATAATTATGTGAACCAAAGTACAGAAAAATTGCTGCAAGGTGTGAAAATGGAGAACATTATAAAAACAACAGAAACAAGGCAGCAGAATATAAGAAAAAACAGCTGGATGACAGATTAAATAGATGGAACACTAAAGCTTTGCATGGAGAGCACTTGAAAAACATTTAAGAAAAATGTAATAGCAACTTGACATGAGCATGGCTTAAGAGAGGAACCCTCAAGAAGAAATGGAAAGTTTGATACTTGCTGCTCAAGAACAAGCACTACAATGTAATGCCATGAAAGTGAAGATAAAAACCAATGACAATCTAACCAATCTGACTTTGCAACAACAAAATTGAAACTGTTTCACATTTAATATGTGATTGCAGCAAAATCCCACAAATGAATTACAAAGCTAGACTAATCGAGTTGCTAAATTAGTCCACTGGTCATTATAAAAAATACACCCTACCTGTATCCGAAAAGTCATGGGAACATACAGTGGAAAAAGTTACTGAAAATGAAACAGTGAAGATCTTGTGGGACTTTCAAATGCAGACAGACAGAACATCATGGACACAACACCCCAGATATCACCGTTGTCAAGGGTCAAAGAGTACAGTTTATTGATATCACTGTACCAGGAGACGCCAGAGTTGAAGCAAAAGATCTAGAAAAAATCATGAAATATAACTACACGGTTATGGGTGAAACATGTAACAGTGATACCCACTGTCATCGGGGCCCTTGGCACCATGTCCAAGAGAAAGAAATTGCAGCTTCCTACAATAACACCAGGAGAGAACTGCAAAAAATGATGCTCGGAAATCATATATTTTAATAAGATTCTAGTTGATACTGAGGATGCTGGCAGCAACCTGTATCAACCATTAGACTAATCAATGGTATTTGTGACACATTTTAAGTGTTCAGTTGACTGAGTTTCATGTTTAATGAATAAAGTATTATTATATCATCATCATCATACATCATCATCATCATCATCATCATTATTTGGCAGCTCAAGAACAAGCCTTAGCCACAAATTGCATGAAGGCAAACATTCAGCATGTTACCATCAACATCAAATGCCGCCTCTGTAATGAGAAAGATGAGACAGTTGACCATTTGATCAGTGGATGCAGCAAGATTTCAAATTGACTACCAACAATGCAATGAGTTGCTAAAATCATTCACTGGAAATTGTGCCAAAAGTTTGGATTTAGGTCCAGCAAAAACCACTGGGAACATCAGGTTAAGAAGGTTTTAGAGAATTAAAAAGTCAAGATCTTGTGGGATTTTGTGGGATAGGTGTTACGTGGTTCACCCACGTAACCCTATCCTCCGCGAGCTGCACTGGCTACCTGTTGATCTCCGGGTGCGCTTCAAGGTGTTACTTATCACCTATAAAGCCCTTCATGGTAGTGGGCCTGGGTACTTGAGAGACTGCCTACTGCCAATTACCTCCACTAGACCGATTCGATCGCATCGATTAGGCCTCCTCCGAATCCCATCTACTAGCCAGTGCAAACTGGCAACTACCCGGAGGAGAGCCTTCTCGGTGGCTGCTCCGTCCCTTTGGAACGAACTCCCCGTGGAGATTCGGACCCTCACCACCCTCCAGTCCTTCTGCGCCGCTTTAAAGATCTGGCTGTCCCGGCTGGCCTGGGGTTAAGACTGTAGCCCCACTCGAATTGTACGATTGTTGTGTTTTCTTTTTAACATGCTGTATTGTCTATTGTTTGTCTTCTCCCCCTCTCTTTTGAATTGTGAGCCGCCCTGAGCCCCCCAGGGAAAAGGGCGGCATACAAATAAAGGCAAAACAAAACAAAACAAATTTCAGAATTCAGACTGACAGGCACTCTTCTCACAACAACACACCTGATATAACAATAGTTGAAAAGAAAATAGTTTGGTTCATTGACATTGCAATATTTGGTGATGTGCGAATTGAAGATAAGCAACAAGAAAAAAATCACAAAGTATTTTGTGGAAAAAGAAATCGTGTGTTGTCCCAATTGTAATTGGAGCCCTTGGAGCAATACCTAAAGGGCTACCTCGCTATTTGGAAATTTTAAATTTATCAGACTTGATTCTACAAAAACCACCCTATTTGGAACAGCTTATATCCTCCAACGTTACCTTAACAGTTTGTAGGTACTTGGTTAGGACTCGAGCTGTTGAGCTACCAACCAGCTCCAAAGGCTGTGAATATCACCAAAATTAACCACATCATCATCATCATAGGAAGGAGGAGGAGGAGGAGGAGGAGGGGAGGAGGAGGAGGAGGGGAGGAGAGGAGGAGAAGAAGAAGAAGAAGAAGAGAAGAAGAGAAGAAGAAGAAGAAGAAAAGAAGAAGAAGAGAAGAAAAGAGAAGAAGAAGAAGAAGAAATGCATTCAATACCAAGGCATTTCACTCTTAGCCACCCAGGGAAAACATATGCTAAGATAACAGATATGTTACAGAATGACAATTAACAGAACAATACATGAACTTAGAAGAAACATATGTGGCACAGATGCAATATTTATGCTTAAATAATTAATAGAAAAGACTGTTGATGCAATAAGAATCTCTTGGTTACATTTGTATACCAAGATAAAGCATTTCATAGAGCTGAAAATTATGGAAAACAATGACCTAATATTGAGTAAGTGATCATTTGTTAGATTATGCAAAAGTTTATATAGAAATTGCAGAAGTCAGAACAAACCAATATACATCAGAACCCTTTGTAAAACTTCTGGAGTAAAGCAGTGTTATGTCTTATCATCACTATTATTTATCGCCTTTATTGACAGAATGTAAAAAAGTTACACCCATCAACAAACTACTCTTTGTAGATGATCAGGCATTGATAGTAAGTACAGCTAAAGAACTGCAACAACATCTTGTGTCCATGAATCAGGACTGTAAGACAAATAATATGAGAATTAGCAAAAAAAAAACAAAAAACAGAAGCAATGGTGATTGGAAGAAAAAATAGCACCTTAAACATTTAGAGAGAACAAGAGTCAGAGTTCAAATATTTAGGAACCACGTTTACTGAACATGGAAAAATTGATGAAGAAATTAATATATAATAGAGTAAGACAAACCAAGAATTGGGACAACTAACACATTACTACAGCATAAGGGAATACTGATTAGTACAGCAAACATTTCATACAAAGCATATTCATCTCTATCTTATGTTACCAGTGCCAAACATGAACATTTACAATAAAGTATAAATTAAAATTAGTTATTACTAAATGAGTAGTTTTAAGAAAGCTGCTGGAGTGACTAAAAGGGATAAAAACAGGAGTGGTATAATCAAAGAAATAATTGGAATAGAATCAATATTAAACTACATACAAAGGCAGCAAATAAAGAGGTTTGCCCATCTGGAGAGAATGTCTGGGGATTTCATACCATATAAGGGCATGCATAAAAAGAATGGAAGGTCAAAGAGCATGAGGCAGGCCCAGAAGAAGATGGAAAGACAACATCAAAGACATGTTACAGCAGCATCAAATAACAATGATTGAGGCTGCAAGAAGTGCAAGAACCAAAATTTGTATCTCCTTGACACCCGAAATGATAAAAGAGGAAGTAAAGAAGAAGAAGAAACAAAGCTTTTTGTAACAGCTTTAACCTGTTTCATTTGGCACTATGCAAAACAGAAAAGTGTTGATGACAGAAAGTAGAATATGAATGGTATACACATTTTGAAAATCTAGTTTTAATTTAGTTTAGTTTAGTTTAGTTAGTTCTTGCACCTTGTACAACGAAATTAAATGCCACTTCCGTGTACATTATACATATAAAAACACACATCTTCACATTTAATACAATTGAATTGAAAACCCCTGATATTGCATTAATATTGCACTAATAGTAGAATTCAATATAGTTACTGCCCTGGGATAGAAGCTGTTTTTGTCTTTGTTTTTATTGCCCCAGATGGTAATAGTTTTTTTTAAGGGTACCCAGAATGAAATGGATCTTTAATAATGTTCTGAACTTTCTTAAGGCAGTGGGAGCTAAAGCTCTTCCAAAGAGGGGAGAAGGCAACCAATGATCTTTTGGGCAATGATGTTAACCCTCTGGAATGCTGTCCTATTTGCTAATGTGCAATTGGCAAACCATGCACGGGTGCAGTAAAGTATTGATCCTAATGAAAAATATGTGGTATTTAGTTCTTACTTGGACTAACATTGATGTTATTCCACATTATCAATATATCTTGAGTCAAACTGCATATTATTGTATATTAATCATTATCGTCACTGAATTCACACAAACATAGACATTGTTACTTTAGATAAATGCATAGGTTTTCATTCTGATCTTGGATTAACATCTGTGGAAGAAAGGTGTAAATATTTTAATCTAACCATGTCATTCCTGGGATTTTCCTTGCCATGTGTGGAGGTGTAGCATAGAAGATGAGAGATCCAGCATCAACGTAGAAATGTCCAGCAGGAAAAGTGAAACTTAGAGAGAAAATAACAACAGGAGAAAATCTGAATCTTCCTACATGTACCAATTGGAGATTTAATAATGTTTTTCCCCCCTCATTACTGCCACTTCTGTTTAAAAGACTTTAGGGAGCCTTAGGGAGTTAGATGGGCAGTGTTGATGAGAAAAAGGACTATGGACAAATATATTTTTTAGATAAGTATTTTCCAAATTTGGCAAAATTTCAGAATTCTCTATTGAATTGAATGAAGAATGACAAATCTCAATTTTAGGAGCTAGACTGGACCATTAATCTGGACATTGTTATCATTTAATAGATATTTTCATAAATATGTATAGTTTAAAAGATAATAATAAAGCAAAATTATCTTTATAATTGAAGTATGTCAAATATGTCATGACACAGAAAACAGTATACCAGTAGATTGAAAACTCCCTTTTTATGACCCTGTAATCCCTTAATTCACGGTAGACTTGGGCTCCTAGATGGAGTTGAACACTTGCTGGCTGGATGATGTCACACAAAATTCGCATAGGACATTTTTCTTTGTGCCTTAGGAGAGAAACTATCACCTTCCAAATGGAAGTTCACTAGGCTTCCAGGCAGGTCAAATTCCAACAGATTAATTAATTATTTTTTTAAAAAAAAACTTCTTTGTATTCTTATAGTGAAAATAATTATAATGAAAATAATTGTATGAAACTATCTATCTATCTATCTATCTATCTATCTATCTATCTCTATCTATCTATCTATCTATCTATCTATCTATCTATCTATATCCATCTATCATGTATAGACAGACAGGCAGGCAGGCAGGCAGGCAGACAGACAGACAGACACACACACACACACACAGACAGTTTGGACCGGTAGTTCCGATGGGCACTATTTCGTCCTATAATGTGTGTGTGTTCTCTCTCTCTCTCTCTCTCTCTCTCTCTCTCTCTCTCTCTCTCTCTCTCGTTCTCTCTCTCTGTCTCTCTGTCTCTCTGTCTCTCTCTCTCCCGCCCTCCTCCCTCCCTCTCTCTCCTCTCCTCTCCTCTCTCTCTCTCTCTCTCTCTCTCTCTCTCTCCCTCTCCTCTCTCTCTCTCTCTCTCTCTCGTCTCTCTCTCTCTCTGTTGTTTTTCTCTGTGTGTGTCTGTGTCTGTGTCTGTGTCTATGTATGTCTCTCTGGTGTCTGTGTCTCTGTGTCTGGGTTTGTGTCCTAGTAAGTAGGTTTATTATGATAATTCTAGTAAAAAGGAAAAGGGGAGAAGGATGATGATGATTCAACACAATATTTCATGGTATGTTTATATGTTACATAATGTAATAAAATATTTATGATGCACTCAAACTAGAAGGAACCCTACCGATACTTTTATTGTTCAGCACTTTACAATTTAAGAAGCAACAACAGAGACACCAATTTGACTAACCCTTTTTAACAATAGATCATATTTTCGCAGTTTGGAAACATCACCTGTTTTTGATATTCAAATTACATGCCACTGCAATTTCTGTTTGGTTGGCATGGAATACTAAAAGGAGGTTCAACCTGTTTTGGAAATTGAGACTGAAACAGCCTTACAGCCTAAGGGCAAGTTGCAAATCCCATAAAGCATTGTCAAAGGCTCCTGGTTAGTGTTCCATACACATGTTTAATGTCTCCCTTCCCCGAATCACGAAAGTCAAATACCTTGACATATAAGTGAGTTTGAATGACAACAGTTGTTGGAGTTTTTTCACTATGCAATTGGATCATAAGATGGAGGAAAGGTCAAAAGGAGGTATGAAAGCAAACAAATTTGAAAAGGGAAATTGCTAATAGCTGTAAACTTTGCACAAAGAGCTAACAAGTCGTCGTGGATTACCTGAATAACTGATCAAACTGCATCATGATGTAGAATTTTCAGTTCGTTTCCTTTCTCATGCCATACTTTTTAATAGTTCCTAGGTTTAAATACATATTTTTGCCAGAAAAATCTTTGCCAGAAGAAATTCCAAATGCAAGGCATTTATTTGTAAAATAACATTACTTATTGATTTGATAATGAGCTTCACATCATATGCGGGCTCATTAGCTTCATTTCCCTTTGGAAGGGAGGTAACATTTTCAGCTGTAGGCCTATAATCCCTCCATTGGTCCCCTGGGAGGGATCAAGGGGTATAGATAACTGTGATATTTCCAGGACAGTACCTTTTCTTATTTATTTTGGTGAAGGGCTTTGGGAAAAATTTAAGAGGAAAAATGAATGTCTTAAGAACTGCCAGCATCCCGTCCAGTGCCTGTCCTTGGCACAGATGGGCTCTGGACCCCACACATCTTTCACAGCCACCTCGTTTCCAATTGGGGGAATCCATGCAAAGGATTTCTTCCTCCCCCCCCCCCCCCCGCCCAATTGGAAACTGTGAAAGACAAGGCAGCGCTTTGTCAGAGTGAGAACTCTTTCCCACCATTATGAAGTCTCCAAGGCAGTAATTGTATGGGGTGTGCATGTGCACCTATGTGGAGCCACAGTGACACTCTGCGTGGCTGACAATGACTCTGGAGCCCGTCCAGGGTTTTTTCGAGGAATGGGAGGTGGAGTTTAAAGTTTAGAGTTGCGATGGTCTTAGTGACCCCTTTGAAAAGGTCATTCGACCCTCAAAGAGGTCGCACCCCACAGGTTAAGAACCACTGATCTAAGTGGATAACCTTTTATTTCCTGCAACAACAACCCTGTGAGAGAGACTCAGCTGAAAGAATTGGCCCATAGCTAATGGGTTTGACCAAATATGCTCCCTGCCCAAAGATTAACTACTGTACCACACTAGCTTTCAATATCATAATAGAATTGATACAAAATACACTGTTGCATCAGACATCATAGAGAATTGCAACTTTGGGAGGACTCTGTTGTGTGTTCTTGCTTACTTATCCATAAAATTATTAATGAACAGGCATTTTGATATTAAAGTAGTAGACATTTCAAAAATTAAGTTAGATAAAAGTATGTATTACATATTAGTGATATTTGTTGACCGGCCCATATCTATTAGTGATACTTAGTGATGCTGATAACTAAAGTAACTAGAAATACATACATACATACATACATACATACATACATACATACATACATGGGATTCTATAGAGTAAGGAAAATATATATACAGCTTACAGTTCAGCCTTTAAATCTTGAAGGCTAGAGACATTTTTCCTAAAGCACTTCTAAAGTTTAATTGGAACAACAGTTTCATTTTGAAACAACCTATTTTTCTCCTGGTGTTATGAAAGTTATTTAAAAAAAAAGTCATTAAGTCCATTACTGAATACTTGAAACAGACAGAAAAAAATGCTTTTTCTGTACAAAAATCATAGTCCCCATATTGCCTCCAGGAGCAGAATACTGCAGTAGATGTAAAAAGAGGCAGGTAGACAAGCTAATTTGTCCTTGTCAGCAATGTTGGCTGTAAAGCGGTGGAACAAGTTGCAGTGGAAAATGAAATGAGAGAATTAATAAGTTGGTGATGAGATCATCCTCCAACAACAATTCCCAAATGCAGAAACATTTTAAAATGTGTTAAGTATGAATCCTAGTACATGACCCATAAAATGCATTTCAAGTGTCTGATATGAAATCTACGAACTATTTCCATTAACAGAAGTGTAACTTCCACTAATAGCACAAGAGGCAAAAAAAAAATGCAATTTGTATTAGAGTCATTTGCCTCACTGAATGCTTTGAAGAAGAAAACAATTTCTAAATCTATTCATTAAAAACTACATAATAAAACAGTGTGTGCTAAAATAATGTATAGTTTTACAAAAAAATTCAATTTGTTGTTACTTTTTTTATAGCAGGACTGCTATCTCTAAAGCATCGCCCAGGAAGACTCACAAAAAGGCACCTTTAAAATAATGCAAACAATAAAACATATCTTGAAAACTTGCAAACAGATTTCTAATGTCACAATTATTAAACAACTAGTTGGAACAGCACTATATGTGAAAGTCAGTAGTGTAGTTTGGATTAATGTAAGAGTTGTAAGAATCAGTGCTGTCTAAAAGTTAGCTGCAAGACAGAGGAGTTTCACCTTCCAATGAGGTGGTGACCCAATCCAACATGTCCAGTAATCGTAATAGATTTTTTCAGTACTCACATATACTGAAAATGCCTTTTAGGAGTGAATTTACTTCACAAAACTTTGCTTGAAATGTGACTGAAATAAAGTACACTCTTATAGCTTTGCACATTACCATTCTCTAGGAGGAAAACCAGTTTGGTCATTGACTTAGAAACTGGGAAATGGTGAGGACTCATTTGAGTGGCCTTGGAGCATTCATTCTACCTCAGCCTTAGGAAGAAGATAATGACAAATTATTCCATAATCTTGTAAGAAAACTGAAGGACTTGTCCAACTTGCCAGGAATCAGAACAAATTTGAAGAATTAAGGGGGAAAATGCATAGAAAAATCGCAAAATATATTTTATGCCAGTTACAAATATGGTGAAATCCTGTTGTGCTCTTCTTTCTTGTAATAAAGTATCTAAAAGGTGGAACAATGAAAATAATTTGATATTACAATAATGGTTGAATCCTAGCAAGGGAAGGAAGGAAGAAAGGAAGATTGTCTAACACTCTGTGCTAGATCATCATATGGAAATTCATTTGGGAAGCTGACAGGAAGTTGTTTGTCCTGTTTAAATATGAAAATATCTCTGAAACAATGAACCAGAAGAGCACATATTGTGTAGGATAATACTAAATATTAAGAAATCACATTCGTAGTATCCACTCAAGGCCACAGTGTGTCAATCTCTTAAGGTTTCGCAGATGCTTCTTGCTATTTTCTCTAATGACAATGATATCATCTAAATAGTACTGAATGCCTGGACAGCATTGTAGTACATGCTTTATGGCTCTTTGCTAAAATGTTGGTACAAATAGTACTCCAAAACAAGTCTATTGTAATGATATAGTCCTTTATGTGTCTTTATAATCAGAAAAACTTATTTTTTCATATGTAAATAACAATCTTCTAAATAATACCTAATTATTGATTGATTGACTGACTGACTGACTGAATTTATATGCAACCTATTCTCCCATGGCAACTCAAGTTGGCTTACAGAATATAAAACCACATTTAAAAACAGTAAAAACTAACAAAAAGAATTAAATAAATTAATATAGTACAATATAACAAAATCATTTACCTATTTTTACAACATTACTGTAAGTCACAGTAATCCTAGCTAATTGTTGTATTGTAGAGTTATCACTCAAATTAGAATTATCTTTTTTTCCAGTATAAGTTTTAATTGTATTTCTAAGTATTGCAGCATTTCTGTATTGTTCTTCACACTCACAACCATGCTATACAGGTAGTCCTCCACTTACAACCACAATTCAGCACAAAATTCCTTTTGCTAAGCAAGCAACTGTTAAGTGAACTTTTTCCCATCTTACGACATTTCTTGCCACAGTTGTTCTTGCCCGAATAGTTAATTAGTAATATTGTCTGTTAAGTGAGTCTGACTTCCCCATTGACTTTGCTCATCAGAAAAATTTCAAAAAGTGATCAAGTGACTCTGGGGCACTGAAACTGTCATAAATATGAGCCATATCACATGACCATGCGAATGATGTAATGATTGTAAATGTGAAAAGCATTCATAAGTCTCTTTTAGTTCTTATCAAATGTACAACATTCCAATAGCTTTTTAAGAAATGTATGCTGCAACAGACCCTTTCTCTTTTGGTCTTAGAAACATAAAACATTCTGCAATTAATAATGATTTTGTCAGAATTCCAAGGTATCAATTATTATTCTTGTATTGTTTCTAATATGTCTTTTTGGGAGAAAGCCGTTTGATCCGAATGTATACTCTGATTTAATATTATTTTTAGTCTTTCCGCCAATATTGATACAAAGATTTGTAATCTGCATTTAACAGGGATATGGGTCTATAATTTTGGACCTTGCTACTGTCCGCCTCTTCCTTTGGTATTAGGGTGATGTAAGCTTCCCCCATGATTTTGGGGACCCTACATTTGTAATGCCTCATTACATAGTTCTAATATTTGTCTTCTATGGTATTTTGAAGTTTTTTATATATTTCCGACGGAAGCCCATCCGGCCCAGGTGTTTTATTGTTTTTTTGTTTTGAATGGCTTTTTTCAGTTCTTCTTGTGTGATTTCTTTATCGAGCATCTCTCTCATCTCCTCCGACAAGACTGGAAGCTTCTGTTTATAAGGTATTTTCTAATGTCTTGTTCATTAATTTCGTCTTGTTTATATAGTTTCCTATAATAGTTCTGTACTATCTTTTTCTTTTCTCCTATTTCTTGTTCAAATTCCCCTCCTCGTCATACAGTTGTTTAATAATTCTTTGACCTTCTCCTTTCTTATTTTGTGGGCCAACCATCTCCCAGTTTTATTTGCATGTTCAAATAATTCTGCTTCATTCTCTTAATGTTTTGTGCTATTTCCTCTTGAGAGATCAAATTTATTTGGTGTTTAATTAACTCTCCTTTTTCCCTGTGTCTACTATTTTCTGGCTCTTTCTGGGTCAGCAGTTCCGTCTCTCTTAATTCTTTGTTCAGTGTATTAAGTTTTTCCCTGTGTATTTTGTTTCTTCTTATTATATAGGCTATGGATATTCCCTCACACTGCCTTCATCGTGTCCCAAACATTTTGTATTGAGGTCTGCTCTTTACCGTTTTCTTTAAAGAAGTAGCCCAATTCCTTTTCTATTTGTTGTACAAATTGTTTCTCTTGTAGTATGTTCTGGTTTAATGTCCACCTAGCTTTTATCCTTGCCTTCCCTTTCCATTGCCATAAGACTGGGTGATGATCGGCCCACTTGTTGGTTATTATTTCAATATTACAGTATCCATGAGTAGCTCCGAGTTTGACCAAACCATGTCGATACGGGACCATGAATTATGTGGATGGGAGTAAAACGTGTACTGTTGCATCTTGTCATTCATTGCTCGCCAGACATCATAAAGATCTAGATCCTTCACCATATTTACATAGGCAGACGGTAGTTTCCTTCTTGTGCTTTTCTTGTGAGTACTCTTATAGTCCATCTTACCGTCTGCTATAGCGTTGAAATCCCCTAGAATACATATATTTTGCCACTCTATTTCATTTATCCTCTTATATAGATTAATATAAAATCTCTCTTGTTTTTTGATTTGGGGCATAGATTCCAACTAGTAAAAAATTTTTCCCACCATTAATTATCTCCACCATTAATACCCTACCGTCTTTGTCTGCATATATTAATTTGGGGTTCAACCATTCTTTTATATACATTACAATTCCTCTTTTTCTGGTTTGTGCTGACGAGCAGAATGTTTTACCTAGTTTTGGACAGACCAACAGGTTATTGTATTTTTCTTAATGTGGGTTCCTGAAGACAGATTACATCTAACTTTGTTTCACTAGATCCACAGTACACGTTTCTTTTGGAAGTTATGTTAGACCATTTACATTTGCTGATAGTACATTGCTTTTCCCATTCTTCAATTCCCTTACACGTTATTCGCTTTGAGGGCGCCTTTGGATCGAGTCTCGATGGGTGACCTGCTCTCGAATCTTCTCTGCCATATCTCTCTCGTTCTCTGGCCTCTCCTGGCCCCCGCCCCTCTGGTTGAGTTTCAATTATAGTGTCCTCCTGTCTTAAAAGTCCTTCTTTATTAAATCTCTCATCGTCTGCTAGTAAAAGGTCCTGGAATTCTTGAGCTTTCGCCAAGGTGTCTATTCGGTAGTTTCTTTTCCCTCCATGTTATCAGCATTCCTTCGGAAGGAGCCATCTGAACTGGATTCTGTCTTCTGTTTAAACGTGTGGAGAGGAAGTTGTATTTCCTTCTCTTCTCTCTGACTTCCGTGGAAGTCTGTTTTAAGATGAGAATTTCTTTACCTTTGTATGTTAGAGAGTCCCCTCTTATTGTACTTAGAATGTCCTCTCTCAGCTGTCTTCTCAACACCCTCACATGGATCTCCCTCGGAAGCCGGTGGCGTCTCACGAAGCCTGTATTGACTCTATAGGCTTCGTCCAAATCATTAATAACCTCTTTTTTCGGCCTGCCGAGGACTAATCCCAGGATTTCTCCAATCAGCTCCCGGAGGTTTTCATCTTTGCTTCCTCCA
Organism: Thamnophis elegans; assembly: GCF_009769535.1. Lineage (NCBI taxonomy): Eukaryota > Metazoa > Chordata > Lepidosauria > Squamata > Natricidae > Thamnophis > Thamnophis elegans. The sequence goes on from NC_045558.1 coordinate 37,304,166, forward strand.
CATTTTGTAGTCTTAAATAATATGCTGATCGCTCTAATTCTAGCTGGAGGATGGCCTCCTCCAGGCTTGAGTTTATAGATTCCAGATTGTCCTCTACTTTGTCTATCCTTTTTTCCGCTATTTCCGTTCTCCCCTTAACATTTTGGATTTCCTGCTCATTTTTCAGCAGCGCTGTTTGTATTACTCCTATGCGTTCCTCAATTCTTCCCATATTGTTTCTTACTTCATGTATTTCATTCTTTACTCCCTCCAGGCCTTTGGTGAGACTTTCACCCATCTTCAATATTGTCTCTTGTAGGGAGTCCATTGTTACTTCCTGGTCTTGCAGGGTTGGGGCTGCCTTATCTCCCGTTTGCCTGCCCTCAGGGGACTTTTCCCTCACCGGGGTAGATAGGGGAGTTTGCTTTTTACTCCCTTTAATTAAAGTTACTGTTTTGGTTGCCATTTGCTTTAATTCAGCTCTTCCCCTTTAAGGTGTAAGTCTAGTACCTTCTGAATGCTGTTTGAGTAGTTATACAGAGCCCGGGGTACATACAGGGTAATTAAGCTGGAGCAGGACTGTGAAATATAGGCTCAGTTAATTCTATAGTATCTGGGAGAGTCAGGTAGAGAAACGTTTCAGCGTGATACGACAGGGTGCAGGAGAGGCCAGAAAGTATTTAGAACTCACCCATCAATCTCTTCCTGTTGTCAGTGTAGTGTTTTCCTTCTGCTGTCTCTGGCTGTAATATGACACCGTGTACTTCAAACCCTTGTGATTAAACTTCTTTCCTTTTTCCCAGGCAGGCAAATCCAGCTGACTGCCTTCTCTTCTGTCCACTACGTCAATCAGCTTTCACAAAAGTTTACTGTTTGTATTTAATAGCCGCTGCAGGTAAATGCGCCCACACACGTATCTGTATTTATTGCAGTAAAGTTGTTTATCTTTTAGATTTAGGCTTTTAAGTCAGATCTTGTGATTACCGTCATTCGATCCACTATATTCCCTGCGGCTGTCTCCCTTCCTTATTAGTGGCTGGCAGTCACGCCTTCTGGTCGGCCATTAATCAGCCGACCTCTTTTGCACGAACTCTGAGGGAGCCTCTTGCTTCGTGGGGGGAGATCGCCTTTCACCCTCCACTACACAGAAGCTTCCCCTCTCCAAAGGTCCTCGCACCTCGAAGGGACCTTGCCTATTACGGCCACGCTCGTGGAAAGACCGGGCGAACCGAACAGAGAGTCTGTCAGCAGCTCGTTCCAGCGTGACGCCAGACCGGAATATTGTCTGTTAAGTGAGTCTGACTTCCCCATTGACTTTGCTCATCAGAAAAATTTCAAAAAGTGATCAAGTGACTCTGGGGCACTGAAACTGTCATAAATATGAGCCATATCACATGACCATGCGAATGATGTAATGATTGTAAATGTGAAAAGCATTCATAAGTCTCTTTTTAGTTCTTATCAAATGTACAACATTCCAATAGCTTTTTAAGAAATGTATGCTGCAACAGACCCTTTCTCTTTTGGTCTTAGAAACATAAAACATTCTGCAATTAATAATGATTTTGTCACCAAATACTTCTTCATTATTTTTATAATTCTGCAAAATTGAAATGTGAAGGATTTCTGGACCAATCAACTTGAATATCCACTTCTCATAACACTCAAGAAAACATATTTCTTTATTTACTGCAAAAAATGAGACATATGTATCTGCATATAATGTGGAGGTGTAGAACTATTATACATATTAAGCCTCACTGTCTTTTTTTCTGTCTTTATTCAGTGCAATCATATCATCATTACCAGCCCAGCCCAGTATATCTATATACCTATAAAAACAACCCTAAGATGCCTTTTAAATATTTATCCAAATTAGCCATGACCATTTTGTTTTTTTTATTGATCAAGCAATGATATTTGAATTAGGAATAGGTTGGCAGTTCAGTAGTTCAAAAACCTAGTGCTGCATAGCTCCCATTACTTGTCCCAGCTTCTGCTAACCTAGCAGTTCGAAAGCATGTAAAAAATGCAAATAGAAAAATAGGGATCACTTTAGTGGGATGGTAACAGCGCTCTGTGTACCTTCGGCATTGAGTTATGCTGAACACATGACCACGGAGACATCTTTGCACAGTGCTGGCTCTTCAGGTTATAAACAGAGATGAGCACTGCCCCTAGAGCTGGAAACGACTAGCACACATTACCTTTATCTTTACCTAACAATAATATTATAATGCACAACAGGTTTTTTTTCATTTGTACTTGGCCTTTTTTCTGAGACCTAAAGAAGAATGCATGGGCTAATAGAGACTGAGTGGCATAAGTCACAAATTAACTTTCAGCCAGACTAAATTCATGCAGAATGCTAAGCCAAGATTTTTAAATTATAGTTTATTCAATGAACCTCAACGATAAACCTAATTTGAAGACATGTTGAACCACTCACTTTTTGTGTACCCCTTAATTAATAAGATACCTAATAGTTTTATGCCCAACAAGCTTTTTTAAAAATAATTTGGTCAGTCATTACAATTTGGCCAATCAATAATTTTGTTAATCATTACATTTAAAAAATAGAATGAAAGGAATCACCATTTTCTAACTTCAGTATAGAAATATTTTAAATATAAATCACTATTTTTTTCATGCCTGGTGACTATGGCAATATTTTGGAATTGAAAATGGAAACTTAATATAAAATTTGATGGATGTTATCAAATCACACTCTAGACAAGAAAGGCATCAATTTCTGCATTTCCGAAAATTTCTGGATCTGCTTTTCTTCTTATATAAGCTAGACAAAAACAACTCCCTTCATCTCCTAAGCTGAATTGTCTCAGGTATTTGAGGCATTCCCTTCCTCCTCCTCTGAGAATAAAATAAAGTAAAAGATATTGTATCCCAAAGTAAACACATCCAAAAGACAGGTGGAGGATTGTACTGACAATAAGAATGCAAAATACTTGTAAAGGGTGGGAAAGAAAACCTGACCGTGGGCCACTAAATCAACCTCTTGGACTGTGATTCCATACAGCAGTCCAATTAAAGGGGAAAAGAAAGGAAACACAAAAGAAAATTGTGCACTGCTACGGATCATCCATTAAACTGTCTGTTGAATCTGGTATAATGTTAAACAGACCAAAGATATTCTGGTATTGTGCAGCCGGTATTCATAATACATTCAGCTGATCCACTTCTATAAATGTATTTGCTGAAGCCCATATTTCTCTTTTTATTTTATTTTAAGATTGTGGACAGTCTGTCTACTCATCAGTATCCTAGCCCTAGTATCTACAAAGAGCAGACTTGTGGTTTGTTTTTAAACATGTCACTAAAAAAATCTTTTAAAACTTTTATCTCAGTCTATTTGCTCATATATGTGTAGGCATGAATAGAATTACTTTGATTGTTTAAAGTCAAGAATTTATTTTAATGTATTTTGACCAAAGACTGACAAAATGGTTTTTTTTAACTTCTTCAATACTTTGGTCTCATTCCTATCAGGTTTCATGTTTTTGATGTTTAATACATAGTTTTTGAATATTTTCAAAAGGACTATTAGAAGAGGACAAACAGGAAAAGGCTATCCCATTTTCAGACCTTGTGAAATCACAACTTTTATGCCTAATTTCATTTTTCAATCATTTTGTTGTCAGACACACAAACAACTATTTAACTTGTTTTCTGTCACCCTACCCTGAAAGTTTAAGAAAGACAGATATAGTTAATTAGATAACAATTAATATTGTTGACTAAAATGCAGTGGTCCTTAATATGATGAAACAGTGTTGAATGTTGACAGGGAAGAGCCTAAGTTTTATGTTCCAATATTCTTATAAGAACTTGGTATGTTCATTTTAATGGAAAGAAGACTGAGGGAAGACATGATAGCAATCATCCAATGTTTGAAAGATGCCACAGAGAAGAGGGGGGGTGTCAAATTATTATTAGCTCCTGAAGATAGAATCAGAAGCAATGGGTGAAAGTTCTTAGAGGAAGATCCAATGGAAATAAGGAGAAATTCCTAACAGTGAGAACTATTAAGAAGTGGAACAGCTTTCCTTCCAGAGTTGTGGATGTTCCATTGCTGGATGTTTTTTATTTTTAGAAAAGATTAGACAACCATTTGTATGAGATGGTATCATGATCCTGCCTTGGTCAAGGAATTGGAATAGAAGATCTCCAAGTTCCTTTCCCACTCAGTGATTCTATGACAACCATTAGTTCAGATGTTGGCAACTTGCAGCTCAGGAGCCACATGCAGCTCTTTCGGCCTTTTGCTGTGGTTCCCTGCTGAACTGGATCCCATCAGTGGCTGGCCCCACCCCTCACCTCCCAGTTACTCTTCACCTGGCCTGAGAAGGTAAGGTGCTCCATATTCCAGAGCACCCCTGTATTTGCCTCATCTCTTGCTGGGTCTTGCAGGTGCTTCTTGTGGCACTTGTTGGTACTGCACATCCCTCCCGGCTCCATCCCACCTGCCATGGCATCTGTCTTTACCCAGATGGCTGAGTTGGACAGCACAGTGACTGCCTTCCCTCCTGGTGTATATGGAGGTAGTGCCCACCCACCGGCCTCTGCCAACTTCTCGCCACTGTTGTCTGGCCTCCCTCTGCCTGGGAGGCACTGCACTACTGTCTCGCCAGTTGGCAGTGGTGCCGGCAGCTGGAGCCTTCCCAGGGCTGAGCAAGGAGACCCTGCCGGAGCTCCCTGTAAGGGACAATGGCCACAGGAGCCCTCAGCTGTGTCTCTGCCCCTACCTATGTATAGAGGTTGGTCAGCACCATCGCTATGGTGGCGGGGAAGGTGCACATTCTTCCTGCTCCACTTTCACTGATCAGAGGTGGGGCTCCATGCTGCCACCTCCCAGCCACATGTTTGCTTGCTGGCCACCTCTGAGGAAGGAGCTGCCCTCAAGCCACCCAGAGCCCTGCTGCAGGAGGAGAAAAGGTGAGGGAAGAGGAGTGTCTCCCCAACAGAATTTGGGTTGGAGTTGCCTTATTTTAGGTGGATCTCCAAAGCTTGGCTCTGCCTGCCAACCTCCCCCCCCCCCATACACACACACAGCCCAAGTAGTTGGATTCTCATGATACATGAAGCTGGGTAGGAGAACACAGATAGATGGCTGGATGGCTGGATGGCTGGATGGATGGATGGATGGATGGCTAGATGGCTGGATGGCTGGATGGCTGGATGGCTGGCTGGCTGGATGGATGGATGGATGGATGGATGGATGGATGATGGGACAGAGAGAAAGAGAAGAAGAAAGAGAGAGAGAAAGGAAGAGAGAGATGAGAAAGAGATGAGAGAGAGAGATACAGAGAGAAAGATAAAGATACAAAGAGAGAGAGAGAGAGATACAGAGAAGGAGACAGAGAGGGAAGGAGACAGGGAGTGAGAGGAAGAGGGAGGGAGAAAGAAAGAAAGAAAGAAAGAAAGAAAGAAAGAAAGAAAGAAAGAAAAAAGGGAGAAAGAAAAAAAGATGAGAGAAAAAGAGAGAGATGAGGGAACGAGAGGGAGGGGGAGAAAGAGAGAGAGAAATGGGGAGAGAGATGAAAGAAAGAGAGAGATGAGAGAGAGAGAGAAACAGAGAGAGATGAGAAAGGGGAAGAAAGAGAGAGAAAGATAGGAAGAGAGAGAGACAAACAGACAGACAGACAGAGATACCTGTTTTCCATAGAGAACAAAGCAACTGGGTAGGCATGGCTGGGGAAAGTCATGTAACTGGGAGGGAGTAATCTGGCCACTAGGAATCAACAATGACTTGGTGACACTGAACCAATCAGTCAACCAATAAATAATTTACAAAATTCACATTATGAAGGTATTTTTAAGCAAGCAAATGAGCAATCAAACTCAGTAAATAGCAAATGCAAGAAAAGATTTTTTTTTACTTTCTTCTTTGACAATATATAGATTGATTTTGTAGGGCTGTTTTAGTTCCTTCCTTCTGAATTTACAAGGAAACTGGAGCTCTATGACTGAAGAAATATATCCTTTAGCACTTGATTGTTTTCCTGCAAGTGAAAGGTAACAAACTAAATTTCTTCCTGCCTTAAATCTGGAATTGTTTTCAGGCAAGACTGATATTAATATTGTTGGAGGGATATGGTATATATTACTGCATTGTTGAGTAACTAAACAAAACAATTACAACTTAATAAATTAAATTTCTACCTGTAATTATATGCTTATAAAAAGTGATTCTTAGAAGGAACACCAGGATTTTAAATCCATTCATTTAAAAGTTTAGCTGAGCTAGACACATACATTTTTAAAGTGATGAGTTAAAATAAATGAAATGAAGCTGCACATACACACAAACACACACACACACACACACACACACACATTAGTAAGAAGCTAATATAAAATATTACGTCAATGTAGAAGCTTTTAAATGAAACACTGTCACCTATTAGTAAGAATAAGCCTTATTCCTTTGCAAAAGCACTTGGAAATTAGTCCTCACTGCTGGCACAAAAAGCAGCTTTAAAATCCTTTCTTACCACCCTCTCAGTCTCTAATATGTTCTGGAGTTTCCTTTATGAAAAGTGTGGTAGTAAAGAGATCATAACATGTTTTATAGAGAGAATGCTACCCTGGTGCAGGGTTATAATGCTTATTAAAGGGGGGGGGGAGCCAAATGGAAATGTGAGTTACTCAGAACAAGTAAAATCGTAATTTAAAATAATAACATTTTTAGATTTTGAACATTTTCAAATATCAGTATTCATTTTTAATGTTTTAACTACTACACTATTGCAACATTGTTTTTAAAAGTAACTGTGTAAGACATTAGAGGTTATGGGAGCCATTGAGTTGGGGACATTTATTCATTCTTCTGTGGGATAGCTAGTCAAAGTGTGGGAAGAAAATAACATGCAAAATAGACAGGAATATTTGAAGCAGAAAAGTGGAAAACAGGTCTTTTAAGACCATATCAGAAAAATGCAGTCATAGGTTGCTTTCATGGGAAGGATGGATGAGTAGACCCCTATGAATAATTCACTGTTTTGAACAGTGCTGGCACAAAAAGCAGCTTTAAAATCCTTTCTTACCACCCTCTCACTCTCTAATATGTTCTGGAGTTTCCTTTATGAAAAGTGTGGTAGTAAAGAGATCATAACATGTTTTATAGAGAGAATGCTACCCTGGTGCAGGGTTATAATGCTTATTAAAGGGGGGGGGAGCCAAATGGAAATGTGAGTTACTCAGAACAAGTAAAATCGTAATTTAAAATAATAACATTTTTAGATTTTGAACATTACACTTGCTCTAGCAACATTTACTTTATAAATCTTGCCCAAATTTGCTCTATATGGAAAGTCCAAATTTTGACAGAATAAATGGCAGTGCGAATATGTTGTTTATGGAAGATATATTAGCTACTCTTGTTCCTCCTAACTCTTGTTCCTCCTAACTCTGAACTTGTTGTAACTTCTCACAGAATTTGTACATTTTTATCACCCTGTCCCCAGAAGATGAGAAACTTCAGGGAGCAAGCTCTGTAACCTATCAACCTCATATGATCCGACAGACAAATTACCTTTGCTTCTGATCTTTTCAGGGGAAAGAACAATGTTGCAGAAATAAGGAAGAAGTGGTGTCATAGAGTTAGACTTTCTTGATCTTCTAAAACCCAAGACATAAGAATATTGATGCTGCCAGTCAAAATAATAAAAATTTTAATTACCGAAGTCAAAGACCATAGAAAAGTTTATTTTGTCAGGTAAGAAAATGGTCTATATAATTCAAGACTATTTATAGCATCTTTATCAATAGAAAGAAATGAACAGCATATTCTTTGTAAATAAAAAATAAAAGATACCATGTTAGGACATATTGTCATGGAGAAATCTATGTGGCCACTAGAAGTCGACAAAGACTCATGGCATGTAATCATGGAGGTGGGGGGTGTTACATTTCATCATCTCAAAATACAACTGAATTTACAGGTCTATAAAATTTTGCTGCCTGAAGAATATACTTTCATCTGTCTTACAGTCTTTCACAACAGAGGCATCATCAGGTGCAAACTATGCTGAGGAAAAAATGATGAAATGTGTATCATGATTTCATGCAACACATATTCCATTGTGTGCTCTACTCCCCCATGCCTTACATCTCATAGTTTCATACCCAGATTTTTTTAAAGAGGATAATATATCAGGTTTGGTTAAAGGATTAACTTGCTTAATTGAGGAAAAAAAGAATTGGGTGGAAAAAAATTCTTTAGGTCCTATTTTATTTATTTATTTTATGTATGTGGAAAATAGGTATGGTTTAATGAAATCTGCAGATAATACCAAGCTAGGTATTGTTAACATAAGAAAAGAAGCAGGAAATTATGCAGAATGAATTGGGATGACCTCATGAATTGGAACAATATAAATGGTATGCAATTTAATAGTATGAAAAGTAAGATCATGAATGTGAGATCAAGCAATATGTATTTTGTTACCGGCTAGGACTTATTAATTGAAAATAACTGAAGAGATACAGGTTTATTGCTTGATTATATGCTGACAAAGACCCACTGACAAGACGCAGTTGCCAAAAGGGCAAATTAAATTCTTGGGTATATTTGTGTGAGGTCTATAAGGTGCCAACACAAACAGTTCCAATTGAGTCATCCTTGGCCCAACTAGAAGTAAACATTCAACCAAGTCAAAAAGAGTGAATATACTATATGTGTACATTTGCTGCTTTTTCTCAGTCAGCAAAATGTCTTAAGATGTTCTTCTGAGCACTTCACATTTCTAGAGATATTTAATAAGACAAATAGAAATAATATCCACTAGACACAATGGCTGGATTCAAACAATGCATTAAGTCATCACTGCAACAATCACAACCTGTTGAATAAACAAAAAATACTACTTTTATATATTACACTAAGCTAAATAAAAAAAACATAGTTTAACATTATGTGTGAACTGTATCAACAGTTTAAGTCAAAACCAATCATATTACAGTCCATTAAGCTATGTAAACCAACAAACATGGTTTATAAAACATATGTCATTATTCAGCATTATGAATGAATTCAGACATGTGAGGTTTATTAAAAATCATAATTAAGCAAGCATTACTTCTGAATATTATGTATACATATGAACTCAGTACCACATATAATTTTGAACTCATTACTTTTTGTGCCACAAAATTTTGTGTCATAATTTTCTGTTACTCAATATGGGATTCAAATCGGAAAGCAATAAACATGCTGCCCTTTGATGATTATCACTATTAGTATTATTAAACTTCACAATAATTTATAACAATTAACATTTTCAGTTCATCCCTTTATCCTCTTAGTAACCACAGGGATTAAATTTATGCTTTAAAATATCAAAAGCTGTTTTTTTTTTCTTTTCCTTTCCCCTCCTATTTCAAATAGCACTTGTGATTTCACTCTGAAGCACTCAGCTATTTAATTATATTTTTGAGTTGTATTTCCTATTCATTTTGTAGAAGATGACTTTGATTAAAGTTTCATAAGAAGAAAATTTTGTGCATATACTCTCAAATTTAAGATAGAAATAAAAAAGTAATGAAGGTTTTTCAAGATGACATCATGCTTAATATGGACAAGACATGACCACAAATAACCTACAATAACCTTTTAAAATTAATTTTTTCCTGACTTTATAAAGCAATATTTTATTTGGCAGCTTTTCATTGGCATGCATGTCCAACAGTTTTGTTTGTTGTCTGTAACCAGGAAGATACAACCAGGATTTTCACGTAAGCTTCCTTCAGTTAATGTAGTTTAGCAATTTTTGGCTCATTGTTACAAATTGCTGCTGGTGATTTCTTTTCCTTTATAATGTGTACTAAGAACAAGAATATGAATACAAGAAAAATTGCTTTAACTATAACATCATTTTATCCAAAAAGAGTTATAATAGTTTTTCAAATACTAGCTATAGCATTTTATATTTGGAAGTTATGTAATACTATGCTACTGTGAATCAAGGGTAGGTTTCTACCGGTTCTAACCTCTTCTGTAGAAGAGGTTCCACAAATCTACCGAACTGGTTAGAAGAAGTTCCTCATGGAGCGCCTGCCCCGCCCCCTCACTTGCTTCCCCCGCCCTTTCCATCACCACTCATGGGCGGTAGCTTGTGCGGCATGGCTGGCCTCCTAAGACCTCCCTGAACTTGCCTAGGAGGCATGGCTGCCAGCAAAGCATGGGAGCATTCCAGAGCATCCCCCACTGGTTCCCCATCTCCCTTCCCAGCAAAGTTTTCCAAGGTATGGTTTCAAAAGCAGCCTCCCATCCCTTGTGCCCTGTTCCTGCTGAGGTCCGGGAAGGAGGAGAAGAGGCTTTGGGGAGTGAAGAGGAGGAGAAAGAGGCACACATGTGGGGCCATGCCAGCTGAGCAACCAACGATAAGAAAGCACCTCACAGTTGAATTGAATTGAATTGAATTTTATTATTTCTATGCCGCCCTTCTCCGGGAGGGACTCAGGGCGGCGAACAACTCAAAAGGAGAAAAGGGGAACATAGAACAGAATACAAGTAATTAAAATAACCAAGAATCACACAACCATACAAGTCGAGAGGGGAGGGGAACTCATCAACCCCAGGCCTGCCGGCAAAGCCAGGTTTTGACGGCTTTTCGGAAGGCCTGGAGAGAGGTGAGGGTCCGAATCACTGCGGGGAGTTCGTTCCAGAGGGCCGGAGCTGCCACAGAGAAGGCCCTCCCCCGGGTAGTAGCCAGGTGGCATTGGCTGGTAGACGGGACCCGGAGGAGGTCCACCCTGTGTGATCTAATGGGTCTTTGGGAGGTAATTGGCAGCAGGCGGTCTCTCAAGGACCCATATCCAATACCATGAAGGGTTTATAAGTTACGACTAGCACTTTGAAGCGTATCCGGAGACTAATCGGTAACCAGTGCAGCTCGCGGAGGATAGGTGTAACGTGGGTGTACTGAGGTGCACCCACAATCGCTCGCGCGGCTGCATTCTGGACGAGTTGAAGTCTCTGATTACTCTTCAAGGGCTGCCCCATGTAGAGCGCATTGCAGTAGTCCAGTCTTGAGGTCACGAGGGCATGAGTGACTGTTGCGAGCGCCTCCCGGTTCAGGTAGGGACGTAACTGGTGCACCAGGCGAACCTGGGCAAATGCCCCCCTGGTCACAGCTGACAAATGGTGTTCTAAGGTCAGCTGTGGGTCCAGGAGGACTCCCAAGTTGCGAGCCTTGTCTGAGGGGCGTAAATTTTCACCCCCCAGCCTGAGTGATGGAATATTGACCAAATTCTTGGGAGGGAAACACAACAGCCACTCGGTCTTGTCTGGATTGAGCACAAGCTTGTTAACCCCCATCCAGACCCTGACAGCCTCCAGGCACTGGCACATCATGTCAACCGCTTCACTGAGTTGGCACGGGGCGGACAGATACAACTGTGTATCGTCCGCGTATTGATGGTATTTTATCCCATGCCGTCGAATGATCTCACCCAGTGGCTTCATGTAGATATTAAACAGGAGGGGGGATAGGACCGAACCCTGAGGAACCCCATATTTCAGGGGCCTAGGGGTCGACCTCTCCCCCCCAACCAACACCGACTGCGACCTGCCCGAGAGGTAGGAGGAGAACCACCGAAAAACGGTGCCTCCCACCCCCACCTCTCGCAACCGTCGCAGAAGGATACCATGGTCGATGGTATCGAAGGCCGCTGAGAGGTCGAGAAGCACTAGGATGGAGGAATGACCTCCATCCCTGGCTCTCCAGAGATCATCGGTCAGTGCGACCAAATCGCTTTCCGTGCTGTAGCCAGGCCTGAATCCAGACTGAAAGGAGTCTAGACAATTGGCTTCATCCAAGGACCGCCGGAGTTGAGAGGCCACCACTTTCTCGACAACCTTCCCAATGAAGGGGAGGTTGGAGACTGGACGGTAGTTGTTCAAACTGGCTGGGTCCAGCGATGGCTTCTTCAGGAGGGGTCTCACCACCACTATCTTCAATGCCGGTGGGAAGAAGCCCTCCCGAAGAGAGGCATTCACCATCGCCTGGATCCAGCCCTGCGTCACCTCCTTGCTGTTCGCGACCAGCCAGGAGGGGCACGGGTCCAGTACACATGTGGCAGCACTCACCACTCCCATGGCCTTGTCCACTTCATCAGGAGCAACAGGTTGAAAGTCAGTCCAGAGATGTCGTTCAAGACCTTCCCCCGGTACCTCGGCTGGCTCTGCGCAATTGGAGTCCAGGTCCATCCGAAGCCAAGCAACTTTGTCCGCAAGGAACTGGACATATTCCTCTGCTCTACCTTGTAAGGGGTTCTCCGCAACCCTCGTATTTAGGAGGGAGCGGGTCACCCTAAACAAGGCGGCAGGGCGTGACTCAGCGGACGCTATCAGAGCGGCAATGTGGTTGTTCTTAGCTGTCTGTATTGCCAATAGATATGCTCCGATGCAGGCTTTTAATAGTGCTCGGTCTGACTCAGATTTACTGGCCCTCCAGCGGCGCTCTAGGCGTCTCTTTTGGCGCTTCATCTCCCGGAGGCCCTCGGTGAACCAAGGGGCCCTCCTGGATCCACTGCCGCGGTTTTGAACAGAGGAGGGGCGAAGGAAAGGGAGAATGCGGAGTCACCTTTCAGGGACGCCGAAGTGGCAGGAAACCAGCGCCGCTGCCAGAGTCTAAAGCCTTCGGCAGCTTCAGACAGGCGAGGCGGAGAGCAGAGACCCAGGCAGTTTCCTTCACTCCCCTTGCAAGGGAGTAGAAGGTAAAGTTTTTGCATTCCTGCCTCTGCTGGACTTTGCACTCTTCTCCACATGCTCTTCATGACTGCAATTGACGTCCAGAAGCAGCAGGGCTGTCGGTCTGGAAGCCCAGGCCCCATTAGCCCCAAAAGCCGCTGGACATCTATTGTAGTCATGAGGAGCATGCGGAGAAGAGCGAGATGTCCAGTGGAGGCAGGAAGGTTCTTGGCACTCCCCAGTCACTTTCGTGGCTTCCCAGAGTGCCGAGAACCTTCCTGCCTCCACTGGACTTCACGCTCTTCTCTGCGCCTTCCAGTGAGTGAGCGAGCAAGAATCAGGCTGCCTGATCCTGTCGCTCGCTTGCTCTTTTGCCTACCTGGACTGCTTCAGTGCCACTCTGGCTATCTTTGTCCATCCGCGCACAGCAGCTGCAGCGACATCATCAAGATGAAGAACGAGAGGGAAGAGCCTGTCCAGGAGAGGGCCCCGCCACTGCTTAGGCAGGGCTCTTGACGACATCGCTGCAGCTGCCGGGCGAGGATGGACATAGGTATCCAGAGTGGTGCCCGAGGCGATCCGGGCAGGCAAACAGCAAGTGAGCGATGGAGGAACTGGCAGACTTTGAATTGTTGTTCTCTCTCTAAATATTCAATTTAACTGTACCTTTCTCTGCTACTTTTGAGTTAGAAGAATAACTTCCAGCTGCGTCTGAGGCTTTGCACACATATTCCGCAGAATCAGTGTTAGTAACTGCTTGGATCTCTAAGGGAGCTGTTCCATTTGCTATGAAGCTGCATTTATCAGAGGATCTAAGCCAGTGTTTCTCAACCTTGGCAACTTGAAGATGTCTGGACTTCAACTCCCAGAATTTCCCAGCCATCATTCGCTGGCTGGGTAATTCTGGGAGTTGAAGTCCAGACATCTTCAAGTTGCCAAGGTTGAGAAACACTGATCTAAGCTCTCTCCCAGATTTGAGCCACTGGATCTTAATGGGCTGTGATCCAACTACAGGGCAAGCAAGTTGCAGGATCTTGCCTTCATCTATTGTCACTGGTTTAAGAGGTCGATCAAATACTGGAGGCTTTTTAGGTTCTGAAATGTGATAACATTAAGAAAGCAAGAGGAGGAAATTAGCAAGATTATGTTTCATCTTAAATTTTTTTTAAAGTACATATCAAGGTAAGAACAATATAATAAAATGAATTAATTCCATTTTCTCAGTACAAATTTTTATAGGAAAAAGAATTTTCTGTTTGGTATCATATGGAATTCTGATATTTAGTGAGCATGTTTTAAGATGATATACAAATGTTTGATATGCAATATACACTACCTATCTTTTATGCTAAATGTAACATGAATATTGTCAAGATGAAGGTCATTTTAAATGTGGAAAAGAAATCATAGATGGATGAACATTTCTAGCTGGATCATAGATGGGAGACAGTGAAATGAATGTACATTTTATTGATATTCTTTTATCTATAGATGCAGATGCTGGTGAGTCATAAAAATTGTATGTATGTATGTATGTATGTATGTATGTATGTATGTATGAATTCTCGGAGTTGAAGTCCACAAGTCTTAAAGCTGTCATGTTTGAACACCCCTGGATTTTTTTTCCTAAAGGGTTGGGGGTGCAAGGGTCTTGTAACTTGACAGCTTTAAGACTTGTGTGCTTCAAATGCCAGAGTTTCTGAGTCAACATTCTGGCTGCTAAGCAAGAGTATTGTTAAGAGAGTTTTACCACATTTTGCAAGTTGGCCACACCCACCCAGTCACATAACTGCCAAGCTACTCCCACCCAGTCACATGACTGCCAAGCCACTCCCACCAGGTCACATGACCACCAAGCCACTCCCACAAAACAGGTCACACCTACAGAAGAGGTTCCAAAAAATTTTGAAACCCACCACTGCTGTGAACACAAAAATGGGTGGAAATCTGACTCTATCCACTGAAGCATTGCAAGACAAGAAGAGGAAATTATTATTTGTAGATAGATGTATGTAAAAAAATTTTTTTTCTAAACTATACTTAGAACTAAGACTACTGTATGCTGAATTTTGTTTTCTATAATTCTATATTGGATTAATTCAGAAACTGCTAGGAGTCTGTGTAGCCTTGAAAAAAACAATTTATTCATATTTCATAAGTTATTTAAAAGTTATTTCACAAGTTATTTAATCCAATGTCTTAATTATATTTCTCTCTGACAACATATGTCTTGAATGGAAAGAAAAGTTTCACTAATGAAACATGCTCTATTGACCTAGCCAAAATTAACTGGCATTGCAAGAATATAGCCATGTAAAAACAGGAAGTTGTATTTCCCCAAGTAATTCTGATTCACCATGAGAAAAACAACTGGTTTTCTCTCTCTCAATGTGCTAAAACGTGTGGGCAGGAATAAAGGATATTTATGTGGCTAACAGCCTTTCTTTAAGAGGGGTGTGTGTGTGTGTGTGTCTGTGTGTGTCTGTGTACGTATGAACGCTTCCAAGAGAGATTTTTCCAGTACTAATTTCTGGAGAAGCCTGGTCTCAAAGATAGTATGATTTAGACAAAATTTCTATTTTGCAAGCTTATTGATATTCAGTGAGCTGGGCAGAAAAATCTCATTATTTTTCAACAAGCACAATTTTTCTAAAATAGATTACTATTATCTTAATCCCTCAAAACACACTAGAAGGTAAATTTCCTTAATATTCACTATTTTATGATAGTTTCTCAGCAGTAACACTATATTTTCCCCCATAGATGGCATAAAAAATACTCTACATGCTCACACATCTGCTTAACATGTGCAATTGGTGGCTAGATTATCAAGTAGAATGGCCTGTTTAAATGGACAGAGTGGGCAGATGATTCCCCTGAGAAGAAAGAATGTGTCTCAGGTGGGTTGTTGCAAAATGCAGCATGAAGAAAAAGAAATTGATCTGAAATGAATTGAGTCCCTACCAGGTGTGGGTTCCTGCCAGTTCTAATCTCTTCTATAGAAGAAGTTCCACAAATCTACCGTGCCATTTAGAACTGGTTCCAGTTCTCTCCCCCCACCCATCCGCACCATGCTTGCCCCACCCACTGCTCACTAATTGGGTGGCTCACCAATCCCTCCGTCCACCTCTAAGAGTCCTATCTAAACCTTAAAGCCTTAAAGCTGTTAAGTTTGAACATCCCTGGGTTTTTTTTCTAAAGAGTTAGGGGTGCAAAGGCCTTGTAACTTGACAGCTTTAAGACTTGCAAACTTCAATGCCAGAGTTCCTGAGCCAATATTTTGGTTGCTAAGCAAGAGTGTTGTTAAGTGCGTTTCACCACATTTTACAAGTTGGCCATGCCCACCTAGTCACATGACTGCCAAGCCACTCTCTCAGTCACATGGCTGGCAAGCCACTCCCACAAAGCAGGCCACAGGTTCTAAAAAATTTTGAAACCCACCACTGGTCCCTACCAAAAATATCATCTGATTTCTCATCATAACATCTACTTTTGGCCAAGTCCATTTGGTGTCTTTATCTTTATGGAGTTTGAATTTCTGGATCATTAACCATTGTAGGATATGAACTCTTTTCCCCCCCACTCTTCTTGCTTTGAAGAAGCACAAATTAAATCACACTAATTAGTGAATAACACAATTAAAAACTGAAGTTTAAATATTATGGCAAAAATACGCCACCCACATATGTTTTCACAAGCTACGTCCAATTCCCCAAACCAAAGGAGGATCTTATAAAGCAGAACAAAATAGATAAGAATTAGTTAAAGCATAAAAGGACTTCCCTGTGTATCATTCCACTTTAAGCCTTCTTATGGCAATAGCTGCTGATAAGAATTTGACAACTCTGTTCATAAAGCAGAATACTGATCTAAAAACAGGAAAGGAATAGTCTTACCTCATTGAAAGCTACAAATGGTGAATGTGTCATGCACTTTTTGCACCACTGCCATAGAGGCATTCTTAGAAAATAAAATGACATGTGGTTATAGCATAGTATTTTGTCTTGAAATGTTCTTTTCAGGAAAAAAAGTAAATCAAAAGTTAGAGTAATAGCATTCAGTCTAGAGGCTGAAGATATAATGAAGAGAGATCCTATCAGTTTCCTTTTGATAAATTTAAAATAAAATTGACTACTTCAATTGAATAAATCAAATAAATAAAATGGTTCTTGTGATTGTCAATGCAGATTGGCTACATATAAATAGTGATAACTAGATTATGCTATAAATCAGTAGCATAAATTGCCCTACACTTATTAAAAATAATTTTATAAGAAGATCTGTCACACAATAGCACACTGCTCCAGGTCCTGAAATTAACCAATAATATCTAGAGTAGTCCATTGGACTTTATAGGTCCAATGTTTGTTTCTCTGTGTCATATATGTGGGTATATGCATGATTTTGTGTTTGTTGGTTTGTTTGTTTCTTTGTCATAGTAATATAGTGCATATTGGAAGTGGTGCCCCTTTGAGAGCTGTCTGCAATGAAATTTCATTTTTATTTATTAGTATACCTCCAAAGTGACAATAATGTTATTCTACGTCTAAGGAACAAGTATAAGTAATTGATCTCCTACATATTTCCAACTTCCAAACAATTATTTATTCAGGCTTATTTTTCTATGTATTCTCATTTCTCCTTCTTCTCAGCAATTACCTATATTTCAATAGAAGAAGTCTGAAGGATAGCCCCTCTTTAACATAATTGTTGGAGAATGTTGAACTGCTACTTCAGTAAAGACCTGGAATGGAAAGCTATCTCTTTTGATGTATCATTTATTATGCTATAGTCCCTCTGCTGGACCAAGTAAAAATAACAGACACTTGACATTTCTTTTGCAATTCCTAAGTACAAACCAGTGTAAGACAGTGTAAGACTCAATGCATAGTATCACAATGATGGGTGAGCCAATCAAATTATTTCAGTACATGAAAAAAATCCCTTTATCACTTCCATCCCTGATGGTAGCAGAGTAAGAATTAAATTAATGTATACTGTGGCTGTTTGCTAGTTTACCTTTTCAACACACTTCAGGTTCATTCTATCTTTTGATGAAGGACAATGGGCAAAACTAATTAGTGGCTGTAGTACTGTTTTAGATGGTTAGCCTAGACACGATAGCCCCTTGATGGTGAACCTTGCCTGAAATGGCAAGTGGAGCTGTTAAGTCGCTGGACACACATGGCTGCGCTTGTTCCTCTTCCGGGTTTCTGGCATGCATGTAGGCACAATGATCAGCTGGCCTTTGTGCATGAAGCAGTGCCGGAAACTAGAAGAGCTGGTCTTCCATTTTCGGGCATGAGTATGCGCGCTGGCCAGCTGACTGTCTCATGCCCAAGCATGCCAGCTACTGGAAGACTAGCTGGCCAGAAACTGGAAGTTCATTTTCTGGCATGCACATGGCCCCTGGGATGCTCCTCTTCTGGATTGAGGCCCTGATGAGCACCCGCACATATGCGCACATGCTCCCTTTTTGGCCATCACTGTGATAGGGGATGAAGGGGAAAGTGTAATATGGTTTGGGGACCATCTACACATGATAGTACACAATTGACAACATATGAGAGCCACAACTCTACCTATGATTCAATCCATGTTGATGAAAAAGTTTTCTTCTCACATTGGTTCTTCTTTACAATGTCATTGGAATGTATAATTAAATCAGAAGTGGAAACATGTGATCCTCCTGATGTCTTTAGATTCCAATTGCTATTAAACCAAGCAAGCAAATCTACAGTTGGGCATGATAGGAATTATGGGCCAAAAATATTTAAACATTGTAATTTTTCAACGTTTTTAGTAGTAAAAAAAATCAGGGTCTGAAGGCAAATAATTTGGTCAAGAATATGCAAACATGTCTAGCAGTTCCTTCTCTAAGTCATATTGCAAATGATTCGACATGCCTCTGATTATATGATCTGGTCTTATGACATTGAAATGTCACCTATAAAGTTTACAGTTAAACATATTTGCTATGTAATAAGGCAACAACTAAGAATAAAAAATTGTCTAAAATAGGGTTAATTTTACTGTTGCTCTTCACACACACTGTTGCTCTTCACACATACTAGTGCATGATCTCCAACCTACAATACATTTTGACTGATTTATTGTATTTTATATTTTTAGTAAATCTCAGTCCTTTATACAATCAAAATATCAACATATATCAATTTAGGTATAAGAAAATCACAATACAATATAAAAGGCAATAAATGCAATTAAAAACAGTAGTGATAACCTCATTTGCAGGTTGACTACTGGAACTGTTCAAACCTAAACAGTTTCTTGCAGGTAAACAGTTATGCAGCCTAACCTAGAGAGTGTAAGAAGCCATTGCAAAGTGTGGAAGTGCAGCTGAAAAACATTGCACGCTTTATCTCTTGGCCTGGGAATTACTAGCAGGCAATGAGGGGATGTATAGCTTAGTGTCAGGCCAGACAAGAGACACCAAGCCATTTAGGACTTTGTAGATTAAAAAAAACACATACATTATATGTGTTTCTGAATAAAAATACACTGAATTTCAGGCACAATTTCCAGCAATGCAACCTCAAAACAGGTGGATTATGGTTATGCTTCATTAACATGAGAGATGAATACTAACAAATAAACAAACCAGCACAAGATGTAAGCAAATAAAGGTAAATAAATAATTAATTGCCACTAGATGAAATGGTTGGCATTAAATGACTTTAGAAATGGGATAAAATAATACTACAATTGCTATACATGCATAAAGCAAAGATTCTATACTACAACAACTAAAAATAAGTTTTTTAGTCAGCAATGTCGAAATGGCAGGTGCTTTTGGAGCTTTTGATCAGCTGTCCTTAAATCTCAACCCCCTTTAACCATTTAATTTGCTAAAATTGCTACATGCCTGGAAAGGTGACAAAATCTATCTGTTACTTACTTTGATGAGTGACTGCCATATGAACATTTAAATATACTCCTAATAAAATTCAATGGTGGTGTGAGTATGAAATGACTATTGCTGAATAATTAAATGAGTTTTATTTATGGAAATGTTTTCCAGATCTCTAACTTTCCAATTTTTTATCAATATAAATGACATCTCTGTATCTTAATTTTGATTTTCCAAGAGAATCAATTAATAATTCTGATTGCCCCTGGACAATGTCATTCTGCCATTCTGGTTGGAGTTTAAGAATGTTCTTTTTTATCAGGACTTTTACTCAAAATTAAGATATTGAGCAACCAACTTTTTTGCTTGTGTATTTGTTTTGCTTTGCTTTAGTTTGAAATTGGAGTCATAAAGTAAGTAAAAAAATAAGCAAAATATAGCATTAAAAACTGCATCCACAAATAATTTGGAAGTCAGGATTCTTGTGTATGAAATCCTCAGTTCTTGCTACTGAAACTAAATTTGAATGAGAAAGTAGATAATGGCTGCACCAAGGGTACAAAGAGTTTGCTCCAAAGATAAAAATAAAATAGATGTAATCTGTGACTTACCATTTTACTATTATCAGTATATGCTGCAATTTGTTGTCAGATAGCAAATATCTTGCACATATATAAATATAGTAGAAAGGCAAAAAAAAATCTAAGCATAGGATCTGAAAGCTAAATAACTTCAGGGCAAGTATAGTAATATATTTGCTACAATCCTATGAAGAATCTAAATGTACATAATAAAATCAAAAGTGAAACATTGTGTTATAAGGTGAGGTGAGATGAGATGAGATATGAGACGACCTTTATTGTCACTTTTTCTGTAAACAGACCAGCACACATTAAAAAAAAAATTCTTATGCTTGCTCTCAAAAGAAAAGCCGAAATGTTGAAAATCCACCCAATCTAACAGAATAATATGGAACCAAATGCTTTATTCAAGTTTGTATTGCAATGATGACACAGCAGTTTCTCGCCTCCTGATTTGTTATTAAATCAGTGGTGGGTTTCAAAAATTTTTAGAACCTCTTCTGTAGGTGTGGCCTGCTTTGTGGGAGTAGTTTTCCAGCCATGTGCCCAGGTGGGAATGGCTTGGCAGTCATGTGACTGAGTAGGCATGGCCAACTTGTAAAATGTGATGAAACTCACTTAACAACGCTCTTGCTTAGCAACCAAAATGTTGGCTCAGAAACTCTAGTATTTGAAGCATGCAAGTCTTAAAGCTGTTAAGTTACAAGACCCTTGCACCCCTAGGCCTTTAGAAAAAAAACTCCAGGAGTGTTCAAACTTGATAGCTTTAAGACTTGTGGACTTCAACTTCCAGAATTCCTCCTCTTGCTCTTCATCTTGATGATGTGCGGATGGATGGGGTGAGGGAGCTGGAACTGATTCTAAACGGCACTGTAGATTTGTGGAACCTTTTCTATAGAAGAGGTTAGAACTGGCAGGAACCCACCCTTGATATACATGTAATCCATTTTAGGCTCTAAGGAACGAACATTAGCAAACAAAATAGATGATTGTGACACTATACAGGTGAAACTCGGAAAATTAGAATATCGTGCAAATTTCAGTAATGCAACTTAAAAGGTGAAACTAATATATGAGATAAGACTCATTACATGCAAAGCATGATAGTTCAAGCCATGATTTGTCATAATTATGATGATTATGGCGTACAGCTCATGAAAAAGCCCAAATCCACCATCTCAGAAAATTAGAATATTACATGCAATCAATAAAACAAGGAGTGTACCTAGAACAATATCAGACCTCTGAAAAGTATAAGCATGCATATGTACTCAGTACTTGGTTTGGGCCCCTTTTGCAGCAATTACTGCCTCAATGCAGTGTGGCATGTAAGCTATCAGCCTGTGGCACTGCTGAGGTTTTATGGAAGACCAGGATGCTTCAATAGCGGCCTTCAGCTCTTTTGCATTGTTTGGACTCATGTCTCTTATCTTTCTCTTGGCAATGCCCCATAGATTCTCTATGGGGTTCAGGTCAGTCAAGTTTGCTGGCCAATCAAGCACAGTAATTCCACAGTCATTGAACCAGGTTTTGGTGCTTTTGGCAGTGTGCGCAACTGGAAAATGAAGTCAGCATCCCCATGAAGCTTGTCTGCAAAAGGAAGCATGAAGTGCTCCAAAATCTCCTGATAGACGGTTGTATTGACCCTGGTGTTAATGAAGCACAGTGGTCCAAAGTCCTGTTGCTCAGTGGTCCAAAGTCTTCTTTTCTGATGAGAGCAACTTTTGCATGTCATTTGGAAACTAAGGACCCAGAGTATGGAGGAAGAATGGAGAGGCCAATCAAGCACAGTAATCCCACGGTTATTGAACCAGGTTTTAGTGCTTTTGGCAAAAGTTGCTCTCATCAGAAAAGAGGACTTTGGACCACTGAGCAACAGGGCTTTGGACCACTGTGCATCATTAAGACCAGGGTCAATGCAGCCATCTACCTGGAGATTTTGGAGCACTTCATGCTTCCTTCCGGGGATGTTTCCTTCTGGGGATGCTGACTTCATTTTCCAGCTGCCCACACTGCCAAAAGCCCCAAAACCTGGTTCAATGACTGTGGAATTACTGTGCTTGATTGGCCAGCAAACTCGTCTGACCTGAACCCCATAGAGAAACTATGGGGCATTACCAAGAGAAAGATGAGAGATATGAGACGGAACAATACAGAACAGCTGAAGGCCGCTATTGAAGCATCTGGTCTTCCATAACACCTCAGCAGTGCCATAGGCAGATAGCTTCCATGCCATGCCGCATTGAGGCAGTAATTGCTGCAAAAGGGGCCCAAACCAAGTACTGAGTACATATACATGCTTATACTTTTCAGAAGTTCTATATTGTTCTATGTACAATTTTTGTACATAGAATTGTACAATTGATTGCATGTAATATTCTAATTTTCTGAGATGGTGGATTTGGGGTTTTCATGAGCTGTACGCCATAATCATCACAATTATGACAAATCACAGCTTGAACTATCTTGCTTTGCATGTAATGAGTCTTATCTCATATATTAGTTTCACCTTTTAAATTGCATTACTGAAATAAATGAACATTTGCATGATATTCTAATTTTTCTAGTTTCACTTGTATATATGGATTAGCCTTCAGTGGTTGTTAGCACTCCAAGTTTGCCTCATTTTCTCTTTCGATCACACTGCATCTTGTTCCTCAGAAGATGCTCAGCACTGGAAGAAGACTTCCTTGCCTCAAAAGTTGCTGCTCCCTCCGATGATTCCACTGCCAAAAACACCAATCACTTTCTGAGATTGCATTCAATCTCACACCCTCTATGCAATCCCACACTTCTGCTGCTGGCACCTTCAACAGAAACAGTCTGAACAACTTTATCAATATCCTCTGTTGTTAAGTATCTCCAAATACAATATAGATTGATAGTCATATAATAGTTTGGTAATACAATTACACCTTCTTGACACAATTTCCATAGATTCACTCAAAACAGATGGCATTTTCATTTCTAAAACCTGAACACTCTTGAGAGTCAAAGCAGCTGCAATGAAGCAAGGCACCGCCATTTTAGAACCAATGCAGAACACTTTAATCGTCAGTGAAATTATTCAAGCATTATTTCTTCATATGTCCTACCTTTGCTATTAAAACTATGGATCTATAGTTCCATAGATTTTGCATCTTATAGGATACACATAAGGAATAGTTGGTAGGATTATAAATATTCTAATTATTGACAGAAGAACATAGTAGGACAAAAAATATCTTTCTTCGGACAACACAATGTGGTACAACTAGAAGAGATTTGTTTAAATTTTGGCAATGAGATAATTATTTTTTATCCCTTTCCCAATTGGTGACAACTCTTGTAGTGATATATAACCAAAATGGATTGGGCAATATAGCTAGTATAACACAATATTGTGTTGCCAATGTGATCATGGTTAGTTCCAATTACATCACAATGAGATTACTGAATTGAAATATGTCTTGCAGGAAAGTGAGTTTAGATGAATAGATACAAAATTCTTATAAAACTGAGAAGGGATTTGCATCCAATTTGGATGCAAATTGTGCCTGGTAGGTAACTGAGCAGGTTGCTAGATTAAATACTTACTCAAGATGAAGAATAATTTTATAAGAAATAGAAAGAAGCCCCTATGTGTTACAAGTTGTATCTTTATAACTAAAAGTATCTACAACAGGACTGTTAAATTCTCAGATTGCGGGACAGATGTGTCACGCAGTGGCCACGCCCAGGCCCAGTTTAGCGAAGAGGGGAAAAGTCCCAATATGTCATGTGACACTACCATGGCGACATGAGTTCGACATCTGGAAGAATCTTGCTTTTCATTAGAAACAGAGAAGACTATCATAGAAGGCAAATCAATGGAATAAGATGCTCTGTATTACTATGCTGGTATTTTATGGTAAAATGAATTTATCCCACTAATAGGAAGTTTGTTTACATTTTATTTTAAAGTAAGTCAATTTTTCAATTAGTCTCACCAAAGTGAGAGTTTAACTACACTTTCTTAAGAATTAGACTTCTTATTTCTAGATATTGGTATAATTGTGATTTGACACTATGTGTGTATAAAATACTAAGAGAATTGCATTATTTCAACTTCTTCTGAATATCCTACTGAGATAGCAATTGTAATTCATAACAAAATTGCCAATTGTTGAATTTTACTCAATGTTTCAGATTTTTTTTTAACTCATGAGAAATAAGAGAACTGTCTAAGTCTAACTAATAAGAAAACTTCTAAGTCTAACTAATTTCAGTAATGTCACAAGTTATAACTATTTTTCATCTACACCAGGTGGCAGCACTTCACTGATTATAAAAAGTAATTTGGTGAGATGAAGCTACTATTTCATGGGGGATTATTAGAAAATGCCAGGGATGCAGTTTAAAGTGGCAATTAGAATATCCTGGAAGACAATGTTGTTTGATTTCCATCCTTGGACTCATAGGAATGACTTGTATCAAGGAATTTTTATCTTGGTTTTATCTGGTTTATATCTGACTGTCTAATCCTAAAAAGCTAAGAGAGTCTTGTCAGCACTCGGGTAGAATATCACCAAGAAATCCAAGGGCTATAGACTATATCCGTGATGTCAAACCTATGGCATGAGTGCCAGAGGTGGCACGCAGAGCCTGCTCTGTGGGCACGTGCACCATCACCAGCTGGTCTTTGCTGGCACTGGAGCACCAGAAAATGGCCTGAAAATGCCGCCAAACATCCCCCCAAAAACAGACCATTATCCGGGCCCTTTTCCAGGACACTTGGGGGTCATTTTTCAGGCCAAAAATAGCACTGCCAAAACTGCCAAAAATGCCCAAAAAACAGGTATGAACGCTGGCGAGCTGGTCTTTAGTTTTCTGGCACACGAACATGGATGCACATGCACACACGTTCCTGTTTGGGCACTCGGTGCTGAAAAGATTTGCCATCACTGGACTATTTGGTAAAGCAGGAAGAATGTTCTAGGCAAAATCAATAGCAAACTTATTATGTTGTCTTTTACGCACCTAGAGGGGACATTTTTCTAAACTCACTATGCATTAGGCATAACTGAAGGGGAAAGTTATTATAATGAATGGTTAAGCAGAATCTAGACTAGCTTGGAGAGCAAATTTGGTTTTAATATAAATTAATCAACACTTAATTGATTTATTGGTTCTAGGCCACTAAGAATTTCAAACCATTAATTTGGAAGTTTGTTAACTCAGAAAACACAATTGTTACATAATCAGGCCTGTTTTTTTTCAATATCCCTCAGGAATTTGGCTCAAGTTAACTATGGAAGAAACTGACTCCTCACAAAATGAAATAATTCACAATATTTTAGAAAAAATGCTCTTAATTTATTGCTTTAATTCTATTTTAATTGTAATTTTTTTCTTTTAAGAAATTTCTCTAAGAAATTCATATGCCTGATTATTACTGACTGTCAATTGGTTTACTTATTAAGAGCAGTAAATGCAATTATTCTTGTCTTTGTTTTTAAATCTTTCTGGATAGAAATGTTGCTGAAGTCTCTGGGTGGCAGCTTGCATGAAGCTATACAAAATACACACTGGATTAATGAGGGATTGTTATGATTTCAAACAACAGGGAAAAGGTAGCTTTTGCGTTGTTGACTCAAGGCATTAGGAAAAGTTTGTTTTTTCAAGCTTAGTATGATTTCCTTGAGCGGGTGTTAAGCAGCCACTCCCAGCTCCTTTGCAGACAGTTAAGTTTCCTTCCTCTCTTTTCTTTTGCCTATATGAAAAAACAAAAGCAAACATAAAGCCCACATTTAAACCTCTAAATCTTTTTAAATATTATTTTCATGACAAATTTATAAAAAAGTTAGTGGAAGTCTGGAGTGCATTGAAATTGGTCTGTTCATTACTTTTCATGGAAACTGGTTTTGAACAATCCAAGGAAGAAATGGATTGACTTAGTTAAGAGTTGGTATGTGTGTGGAGCAACAAACTGTAGTGGTAGGTTATCCTTTCCACCAGCTGCTCTTCATCTGTAGTTTGTTGGCTGCAGAAGTGCCATCTGCTCTCTGAGCCCCACCAAGCAAAGCTGAAAGATGCCAGAGACTAACAGCCTTAGTTCCTGATCCAAAGAGGCAAGGGAAGAACTCTTCTGCCAGACCATGGAAGAAGACCATTTAAAATCAAGCAGGGTGGGCTTTCAACAAGGAAAGTTGGCCAAGGGAAGCACAGAAACCATGAAAGCTGGATTGGTCAAAGACCATTTGAGGACAAAATGCTCTGAAAGCTTAAGACATTCTGGAAAAGATGATCAATAATGAGTGATGTTGTATATACTCCTCCTTTTCCAGTACAGCCTGAACAGTCAGAAGGAATAGACTGAGTGAAATGATCACAAATATACCCATCTAGAAAAGTACCTACAGCAGTAATGAAGGTCCACAGGCAAGAACCTGAGGACATGTATATAAAGATGCAACTCTTGGTCTTAACAAATGGCAGTTAAACCACTGTCATCAGTGAAAATAGAAACAAGCAGAAACAAACAAGTAATTACCACATTTAGACTGGCCTATTTGAACTAACTCTTCTAATTTGGGGAGGGGAGAGTTAAGGCAGTTTCAGATCAAAGGGAACTCCCACTATTAGATAATATTTTCTTATTGTTAAAGGAAAGAAAGCTCCATCTGTTTTCTCCTGAAGCCCCAGTGTAGCCACCATTATTAATATCACTCTTCTTGTGTCATATACTATTTGCAACAGAAAAATTTGCAGTATCAGGGTTTAACATGTGAAAATCGGCATAAACTTCTCCAATAGAAAAATATTACTGTTTTTTTCTGTTTTTAAGTCACAAAGAAAAAATATCTAACAGTTGGTGGGCTGTCCAGATTTCTTAAGACATCAATAGCGCTAAATAAACATGTTAAATCTCTAGATAAATAATAAACCTGAGTGCAATCATAGCAAGTACAGAATTTAGTGCCTAAAAATGTGATTCAAAAGCAAGCAATATTTCGAGTTCGTAAAAATTATCACAAAATGTGATGTCTATTAATAAAATAGTTGCCATAGTGGGTATGGAACAAAAAAAAACCCCTTCTATTTAATTAGAGGGTGAATGGACAACATTCCTATCTTCTAATTCAGTTTTGTTCTTTCAGGGCAGTTGTTTTCAAACAACATTTCAATGTTTTAAAAATGCCTATTCTTGTAAATAAAGATACTTTCTATATACTTGATTGGCACTTTGTTGTGTAATTACATTCATTTTTAATTGCAGATATCTTTGAAATAAAAACATAAGAAGTCAACAAGATTAATCAAAGGAAACTTCCACAGGTATTTTGGAATCAACAAACCCTACTCTGATGGAAAGTTCACAAACCAAGACTACCTGCTATACTTATTTTCCTTTTTGATTATAATAAACGTGTGTCATGTGGAATTAATATTCTTTTCCAGTTATGCAGATTAAACAATGCTTGGATTCACTTCACATCCTGTAGCAACAATGGAAATGAACACACCCAACTCTGACTCATTGTCTTACAAATCCATGATTGTTCTGTGTTAACTTGCTCTCTTGACTCCAATTGGATAGGATTAGAACACTTCTAATTTATTTAATTGCTTTCATTTTCTTTTCCTCAGTTACATTGCAGAAAGCTAAATTTTGCAAGCAGACTGATATATATTCACAACTTTTTAATTCCTGCAAATGTTGAGTTTTGGGGTTTTTTCCAGAACATTTTTTATCTTTCCCCAAGAAAAGATGGCTTTAGGCAATTTTCAACACTCCCTTGGCTAAACTTTAAAAAATTGCCCTTAAAAAAATAAATAACAAAAAAAAATAAAAATGAAAAATTCCCACTGTGGAGACAACTGGGTTTATTCTTTTTCTTTCTGAACCATTAGTAGTTGACAAACTTGATCTCAAATATAGATCCATATCAGCATGCAAGTCCTGTGGGAAAGAATTTAATGTGAGTGGAGGAAACTATGTTTAGAGTTGCCTCTCTCTTTACATTCAAGCATCTAAGTGAAATAGAGCCATTTGGACTGATATCTAACGGCTTTGGCAATGCGGGTTAAGTAATACAGTGCATTTTAGATTATTTTGAACAATAATTTCCAGCAACTTAAGCAATGCAGCAGATGGCAAAAATTTGTAGGAGTTAAAAAAATCTGGAGGACACCAGGGTGCTTATTTCTGCCTGCGGCAACAAAAGTGTCAACAGAGTATTAAGACAGGAAGCGCCGAGCCTAAAGGAATAGATTTTCTTTCTATTTCAAAGGAACAGATGGGGAAACAAATTACAATGAACAGGAATTAAAAGTAGTTGATTAATGTAAAAAGCACAGTGTCTGCTTTTTTGTGGCAAAAAAATTCAAATCCCTTAAGTAGAAAGCTTTCAAATGTAAATCAAGACTTACAAAAACTAAATTCAATATTATTTTAGAATATAAATAGATTCTGCTTAGTATTAATCCACAAGCCATAGTGTTGGACTTCCTTGACGCCATGTAAATTAATATTTACAGAAAGCTGCATCAAACAACTTATTTAACATTGTATTTCCATAGGTCAACAATGTATGAATCAGTTTTTAAACTGCAAAAAAATCCTTCAAAAAGTAACAATGTCTTTCATACCTGACACATTTCTAATACACTTTTCTTTATTGTTTTGCAGATATTCCAGTGTTCAAATTCTCCATAAAATTCCCACAATCATTATTTATTTTATAGGGCTATCAATACTGTTTTTAATTGTATAACTATTTTCAATCAAGGCCACTGCATTTGATTAATTTATTTGAGAAAAAGATTAAAAAATAGCCATAATAATAATCATGTGTGGAAGTAACTATCACAATAATTCCTTGTTCAAAATTGGCAGAAAGCACCTGTAAGATACATGTGCTATGTGGTCTATTTGAAAATTAAAAATTAAAATGGTAGTTCTTAAAAGGTTAAGTTTTGGTGATACACCCTGGATAAAATATAAGTCATTAACAAAACAAAGAATTTCCAACTATAATTTTCACCAATAGATTTTAAAATTAATTGCTTTTGCTGCATTTTTGCAGTAAAAATATTTATTGCAAAATATTTTTTCAGTGAATGTAAATATGGAAACATGAAAAATAGGATCAGATACATCAACTTTTATTCTTATGTTTGCAAATTCAATATCAATCAAGCTTCAAGAAGATGGCCATGAAATAGATCTTTCAGCTAGATTTACTATATTACACAAATACAAAAGACAGCAATTCATGAAAAATGTTATCAACCAAAGCACCACAAGGGATATTTATTTTGCATGTCTTGATATCTGTCCAAGTTTATCTAGAAACAAAAACGTGATTCAAGAAAGCAATCTTTGAAACAAGCAAAAAAGAAACACTTTTGAACAGTATTTTTAATCACATAACGAAACCATATATTTCAACGAACCATATATTTCAAGATAGGATAAATATCAAATCATAAATTTTCAACAAATGAGATTAGAATTAAATAATTTCACTATATAATTAAAAGACTATTTAGGAGTCTATAAGGATAGCCCCAGAATAGTTCTGAGGGATATACCAAGGCTTCTCTGCTATTGCATTGTCAAATTGCTTGCTTAGAGAATTGTTTCTTTACTGCTCCTTATATTGCTGCAGTATGAAAGTACAACCTCTTCCTGAATTTGAGCCAAGGTGTATTAGAGCAGAATTTTCCCCAAAAAAATTGATATGAAGAAGTTTTCAACCAATATCTCTAGTCATTGCCAGTTTGGTTTAGTGGTTAAGGCATCAGGCCAGAAACCAAGACATTGAGTTATCTAGTCCTATCTTTGGCATCAAAGTCAATTAAGTGATTTTGGGCCTGTCATTTTCTCTCAGCCCAATTCATCTCACAGGGTTGCTGTTGTGGGAAAAACAGGAAGAGGAAGGGATATTAAAGATGTTCTTTGCCTTGGGTTATTATAAAAATAATAAAGGGGGAATATAAATACGTATTCTATTATTATTTTTCAATCAGCAAGCTTGGATTGAATGGTTTTGTGCTGTTCTCCAAGATCTCAAACTCTGGAACAAAGCATGCAATAATCCTAAACATTTTTACCACAATTATCATGATTTTAAAGTCATCAGGAAAATTGCTGCTTTGTTGAGACTATCTAAACACTTGGTTAGCTCTTGACTTACACGAAGGACTAGAAAGGGAACTTAACAAATTTGGGATCATACTAAGCTGGCAAGAATACTCAACACCTTAAATGATAGGTTCAAGATCCAGATGTATCTTGATAAACTTCAACACTGGGCCCTATCTAACAAAATAAATTCAATGTATTGAAAAGTGAAGTCTTACATTTAGGCAAGAAAAACCAAAAGTACACATATAAACTGGGTGAAACCAGGCTTAGCAGTAACTGAGAGGAATCTTTGAATCTTAGTGGACAACCAAATAAATATGAGTCAGCAGCAGCTAAAAAAGCCAATGCAATCCTAAATTGCATTAACAGAGATATTCAATCAAGATCACGTGAGGTACTAATAAAACTGTATAAAGCCTTAGTAAGGCCACACCTAGAATACTGCATTCAGTTTTTGTCATCATGCTGTAAAAAAAAGATGTTGAGACTCTAGAAAGGGTGCAAAGAAAGACAACAAAGATGATTAAGGGATTGGACTATAAAACATATAAAGAATGATTACAGGAACTGGGCATTGCTAGTCTGGTGACAAGAAGGACCATCGTAGACATGATAGCAGTCTTCCATTATTTGAGGGGTGATCACAAATAGCAGGAGATCAACCTGTTTTCCAAAGCACCTGAAGGCCAGACCAGGAATAATAGATGGAAACTGATCAAGTAGAGATTCAATCTTAAAAAAAAAATTGACAGCGAGAACAATCAATCAATGAAACTGCTTGCTTTCAGAAGTTGTGGGAGCTTCATCACTGGAAGTTTTCAAGAAGAGACAGGACTGCCACCTGTCAAAAATGTTGTAGGATCTCCTGGTTGGGTTGGACTAAATGATCTATATTGTCCTTTCCAATTCTGTTAATCTAAATGGAGTTGCTTAAAGCTTTTGCCTCTACAAATCATCAAGTCTTTATTTGCACCACTGCAGAAAATCAAGACAGTTGAAATGCAGAGCATATTTTACCTGTTAAAATGCATCACTATTGCTTTGGGTATGAATTTAAGACAAATCTGATTGAAGTACTTTAAATTTAGAATGGTTCTTGACCCTTTAACTAAGATTGTTAGCAATGAAGTAAAGTTGGCAGAAACATATTTTTGATGTTACATGCACTATATCAGTAATTCTGATTCAATATTGTAAAATTTATATTCCAGTCAAATTAAGAAATAAATATATGCGTCAGAATAAATTATAATTCTGTTAATAATATTGCTTTTATTTTGAATCAGTAGTCAAAGCAGTTCATACATCATTTCAGAAATCAAGCAACATCCCTATAAAATATGCTAACAAGATTATTTCTATTCTGCAAATAAGAAAATTATACACTCTTTGCTTCTAAGACCATTTGTATAAAATTATTAACTTAAATTTATCATTTATTTTGTTAACCACTACATCTCATTTTTTATATTCTAATGTTGATATTTATAAAAATAACACTTTCTTTTTTTTATTTTTCCTTGAAAAGTTTAACAGCATTGTTCTTTCCAATTGGCATCCAGTGCTTGGTGCATATGAAAGTACACAATTGTAGACATTGTTATGAAGAACTCACATAATTATTGAACACAGAGAAAAACAAGGCCAAAAGATACTCTGTCTATGCAGCCATTCACCATATTAGTTTGCTTTTAATAATTTGCATGATCTTCTCAGTATTGATTATATCATACTGCACTCTTCAGAAGGAAGCTCTAAAATTTTCAGAAGAATTACTTGAAAATAGAATTTCTGCACCAAACCGCTCTAACTGATCTATTAGCTCTATCATAAATGATAAAATTTAAATCCATGAAGCAAACAGCACCTCGGGGATATTCAAGGTGTCAGTTTATAAGCATTTTTATTTACCTCAAGTATGTATGAAATGATGTAAGAGATGATTAATTCTCAACTCAACCTCAAAGACTTTGTGCGTGAATATACACAGAAAAATATAAAATTGCTTAATGATCATCTAACATCAGTCAAACTTATTTTGTGTGTGTGTGTGTATATATATATATATATGTATGTATGTATGTATGTATGTATGTGTATATAAATGCAACAG
Organism: Thamnophis elegans; assembly: GCF_009769535.1. Taxonomy (NCBI): domain Eukaryota; kingdom Metazoa; phylum Chordata; class Lepidosauria; order Squamata; family Natricidae; genus Thamnophis; species Thamnophis elegans. The sequence continues at coordinate 37,336,533 of NC_045558.1, forward strand.
GAGTGTGTTCATGCATACACAAGGGTATTAGGGTAGAAATTATTCCATATGAATACTAAGAGACAACTAACTATCAAAGTGGGCATTACATGATTTCTTAAGATAGCACCATAACTTAAATTAGTATTAAAATAATGTTTTCCCAAAATAATATATAGAAAATAATGTTTTAACATTTCAAAAGACATTTAAGCTCTTTCAGTCCTTACTACCAAGACCATAGAATTATAAATATGCAATCTAAATGTTTAACATTTACTGCTGAACACAAGTGGTACAGTACAATGGTCAAGATGTTGGCATAAAAACCATCTAGTTTTCCTTCAGACATAAAAGACAGGCTGGTAGCTTTGGGCCAATCATCCTCTCAGTTCACTTTACAGAATTGTTGTTTATAGTAGGCAGGACTATTAGGTATATATTCTATCAACATGTTCCAAAATAAAGGTTGGATAAAAATAGCATTAAATGCAGCATCTGCATTAAAATGGCAGTTGGACTTACCTGAACTGCAGAGTGGCGTGGGAGGAGTAACACGTGGGTATTACCAAAGCCTTCTTGCCTATTGGAGACTGAGGTATTAATCTTTTGGAGCCACACCTCCGTACCTCCTCCTACTCTCCCAGATTACCGATGTATCGTAGCAGACACTGAAAAGGAAGGACAAACAAAGAACAGCCAACACATATCCTTCCTAATTGCTAACGCTGAACCTGGACTCGCTCAGGCCCCCTCTAGGCGCAGGGCGCCCAGAACGGGAGGGAAGTGACTCCTGCCACGCCACTCTCCGAAACATGCAGTTCAGGTAAGTCCAACTGCCAGTTTCCGAAGAGAAGGCGTGGGAGGAGTAACACGTGGGACATACCAAAGCTAGATGTCCTGGGAGGGATTCGTTGGGCCTGAGCCCCCCGGGGAGTCCAGAACCCCCTGCAGAACCCTCCTGCCAAAGGCAGCCTCCGCAGAGGTATGGCGTCCAGTCTGTAGTGTTTAATGAAGGGGGAAGGAGAAGCCCAGGCGGCCGCCCGGCAGATCTCCTCTATGGGGGCCTGGGTGGACCAGGCTGCAGAGGTGGCTGCACTTCTAGTGGAATGAGCCGTGATACCTTCAGGAACCGGAAGTCCTTGGGCCCTGTAAGCCTGTGAGATGGCCGCCCTAATCCATCTACTGATGGTGGCCGGAGAGACCTTGGCTCCCCGGGAGGAAGGCTGATAAGACACAAACAGAGCCTCCGAGCGTCTAAAAGAGGCCTTGCGCTTTAGGTATATGCACAAGGCTCTCTTGACATCCAGCTTGTGCCAGGATTTCTCCCTGTCACCTGAGGGGTGAGGACAGAAGTCCGGGAGAATAATCTCAAGAGCCCTGTGGAAGGGGGAATTAACCTTGGACATGAAAGCGGGGTCCAGTCTGAGGATGACCCGGTTATCTAAGAAGGTGCAGAGATCCGCCCTGCTAGAGAGGGCGTTGATTTCGGAGACCCTCCTGGCCGAGGTGATGGCGACCAGGAAGACGACCTTGAGGGTTAGGAGCTGAAAGGAGACCTCTCTCAGGGGCTCAAACGGGGCTTCGGTGAGGGCCTGAAGGACCGTGGGAAGGTGCCAGGTGGGGAATCGATGGACCACTGAGGGTTTCAGATTCGCTGCCCCCTTGAGGTAGCGTTTTAGGACCGGATGTTGGGACAAGGGAGGAGCATTCACCCCCCCTAGGACCGTGGATAGGGCGGAGACTTATCTCCTGAGCGTGCTAGTGGCTAGACCCTTTTCGTGTCCCTCCTGGAGGAAGTCCAGGACCTGTGGAACCGAGGCGGCGGCTGGACAGAGACCTTCAGCTCGGCACCAGTCCGCGAAGGCCACCCAAGACGCATTGTAGATGCGCATGGTGGACTGTCTCCTGGATGCCTCCACAGTTCTGATGACCTTTTCGGAATATTGGGCCTCCTTTAATTGTTCCCGCTCAATCGCCAGGCAGTCAGATGAAGCCACTCTGGGTTCGGATGCTCCAGAGACCCCTGGCGGAGGGCCAGCACCCCCGCTGGGATCCTCCAGTGGGGGCCTGTGGACAGATCCACGAGATCTGCCAGCCAGGGGCGACGAGGCCAGAAGGGAGCCACCATTATCATCTCTGCTCCCTCCACCACCACCCTCCTCAGGACCCCGGGAATGAGAGGGGGGGAAGGCATAAAGAAGACCTGGTGGCCATCTGCAACGAAGGGCATCCGTGTCCATGGCTCCCCTGGTCGGAAGCCTCGAAACGAACTCTGGCAGCTGGGCATTCTGCGGGGTCGCGAAGAGGTCCACCGTCGGATGACCGAACCTCTCGCAGATCTGATGGAAGATCGAGGAACGGAGCTGCCACTCTCTGTTGTCCATCATCTCCCTGCTGAGCCAGTCTGCTTGATGGTTGTCCGTTCCGGAGATGTGTTCAGCTTTTATGGACTGAAGGTGCCTCTCTGCCCAGTTCTCCAACCGCAGGGCCTCGTCGCGAAGGGCCCTGGAGTGGGTGCCGCCCTATCGGTTCACGTGCGCCTTGGCCGCTAAGTTGTCGGTAAGAACCAGGATGTGTTGATCGGCTACCGAGCCCTTGAAGTGTCGAAGGGCCAGATGGATGGCTCTGAGCTCCAGCCAGTTGATGTTGTTTCGCAGATCTGACGGGGTCCAGTGGCCCTGGGCGATCTGATTCTCCAGGTGGGGCCCCCAGCCGAAGAGACTTGCGTCTGTGGTGAGGATCCTCCTCGTCGGTTCTCTGAAGAGGCATCCTCTGTTCAGTGCTGGGGAGAGCCACCAATGGAGGGATAGCCATACCTGCGGGTTCACTCTGATCCTGAAGGTAGCATCGCTCGTCCCGGCTCTCTGGTGAGGTAGCAGGAACCACTGGAGCTCCCTGGCATGCAGTCGGGCCCACGGTACGATTCCTATGCACGAGATGAACTTCCCCAGGAGCCTGGAAAGAAGAACTACAGGGACAGAGCGTAACTTGCGAACCTCAAGAATCATTTTAATGATGCTGTCCTTGCGATCCTGGGACAGGAAGACCTCCCCAGCTACCGAATCGATAATGGACCCTAAGTGAAGAAGCCTGGTGGAAGGGACCAGATGGCTCTTTTCCAAATTGATGGAAAACCCCAGGGCCCTAAGGGTGTCTATGGTGGTTCTCAGGTCTCACTCAGCCAGGGCGGGAGACTTGGCTAAGATGAGGATGTCATCCAAATAACAAAACAAATGGACTGGAGGGAGCGTAGGTGACCGGCTGCTGCTGCTAGGATCTTGGTGAAAGTCCTGGGGGCTGATGCCAGCCCAAAGGGAAGGGCCCTGTATTGGAAATGTTGCCCTTCATGTGAAAACCTGAGGAATTTATGGTGTTCCGGGGCGATCCTGATGTGTAAGTATGCCTCTGTGAAGTCGATAGAGGCTAGGAAGTCGCCCGGTTGAATACCCTCCAGAATGGACTTTAGGGAGGTCATTTTAAATTTGCGGTATACTACCCTGGAATTTAGGAGCTTAAGGTCCAGGATGGCCCTCCATCCCCCTGAGCTCTTAGGGACTAAGAAGAGGTTCGAGTAGAACCCGGATCCCTCTTCCCCTTCTGGGACTCTTTCAATGGCCCTGATGTCAAGTAGATGTTTAATGGCCTTGGCCTTAAGGGCCCGCTTGGCCGGGTCCCTGGAGGGGGCAAAGGTACAGAATCTGCTGGGGGGAAGAGAACGAAACTCCAGGTGTAGCCCGAGCTTTACAGTCTGGAGAACCCACTCATCCAAGGTGACCCGTTCCCAGGCATCCGCAAACAGGGAGAGGTGACCACCGATGGGGAAATCCAGGCCCAGATTACCTGAATCTGCGGAAGGGACGACCGCCTCGCCCTCGAAAGGGCCGCTTGCCCTGCTGCTGGCCCCTGAATCTGTCCCTCTGGAACTGTCTATCCCCTTGCCTGTGGAATCTAGGGTTCTGGTACCTCTGATTCTGGTTGTACCCGTCGGGTGATCGGTACGGGGCCCTCCTGGGGTATGGCGCATGGTGGAAGTCCGATCGCTTAGTTGTTGTTGGGAGCACCTTCCGCTTGTTTTTATCCTCTACGAGGAGAGGATCCAGCGCCGTCCCGAATAGCTTCTCCCTGGTGTAGTCTGCGCCCATTAGGTGCAACTTCATCCGGGATTCCGCCTGCCAGTGACGTAGCCAGAGCATGCGCCTAGAAGCAACTGAGGAAGACATAGCTTGGGCCACATACTTTACCGCATCCAGCGTGGCATCTGCTGAGAACTGCGTTGCCGCCAGCATCTTGGATATGTCTTGTAGGAGGCGCACATCAGAGGCCGGAGTCCTGTCCCTCAGCTGCTCCAACCATAGGACTGTGGACCTGTTAAAGAAAGAGGCGGAGGCAGCCGCCCTGATAGCCCAGGTGATGGCCTGAAACGTTTTGCGCAGGACAATGTCTGCCTTCTTGTCCTCAGGCTTGAGGCAATTGGCAGTGTCTCCTGCGACCATTGTTGAGGATGAAACCAGAGTGGCCACTGGGTTGTCCACCTCCGGTACCTGGAGAGCCTGGGCAAAGGTTTGATTAAGGTTGTAAAACTTTCTTTCATTCCCACCTGGGGTGGGGAAGGACCCTGGTTTTATCCACTGCGATTTAAGGACTTCCATGAACATCTCCGGAGTGGGAATCTCCTCCTTGGCCACGGGGGGGTCTATGGAAGGGCCCCTTTTTCTTTTTGCTCTTACCCTTGTCCGATGATTCTGCTGCCGGTTTGGGATCCGGGGGAGGATCCAGATCGGCTGTGGCCGCTGCCTTGCGAAGTAAGGAGCTAAATAAGGAAGAGGGAAAAAGCCCTGCCACGGTGGAATCATCCTGTCTGGGGATCCTCATCTTCTGAGAACCCCACCTCTTTTAATTCTCCTTCCTCTAGGTCGGAGGCCTCGCTAGCTGTGGAAGGGGAGGGAGACCTGGCTTCCCTGGCAGCTGAGGTGCTGGGACGTTCCTGCTGGATCCTAGGGGGATCCTGTGGGGCCCTGCTCCTGGAACCTTGAGGTTGCTGACCTAAGCTAGAAGCCATTACCTGGGCCAGAGCCCTGGCTAGCATGTCCTGGAAACTGTTAGTTAAGTCAGGTAGAGCAGGCTGTAGTTCTGGAGGCTGCAAATATTCCCTGGGCTCCAGAGAAAGTGGAGCCAGGCGAGGCCTGGTTGGGCTGGTGGTTCTGCGCCCAAAGGAATCCACTCTGGAGTCCGCTGGGGGAGCAGGCTAAAGGGGGGGTGATAAAGAGCTATGCCTTCTAAAGGAGCCCCCTGGAGAGGCTGGAGATGCTGCCTGGGCCTCCACCCGGGCTGGGGCCCTGTGAGGGGAACAAGACCTGGAAGGGGAAGGGCTGATGGTCGCCCTGAATTCCCTGGCTGAGGCCCTGGTGTTTCTGGCCTCCTTCCTGGGGGCTGCCTGTTTGGGGGCCCTGGCCTTATCCCTCCTCAGTGGGGATCTCCCCCTGGGTGCTGGGGAAAAACCTCTGGAAGTTCCCTCGCCGGGATCCTCACCCCCTGGGGCCTTGGGCCTGGTGCCCTTGCTCCTGGTTGCCTCTGCCATTACTCACGGTTAGATGCACACCACCTCCTCCTCCTATAGCCGGCTGCAAGGTCGGATTCTGCTCTCAGGGGCTGGATCTGCTCCTTAAGCCCTTTGCTGATCCTCTGAAGCAGTTGCCGGCAGGCCCAGCTCTGGATTACCCCCCCGGATCACCGGCGGGGTGGAGCCTAGAAGAAGCCTCTTCCGGCTTGCTGGAGCCTTCTGAGCACTTTGGGCCTCCGTAGGGAAGCTCCGATCACGTGCTCGACCACGTGGTCTTTTCAAAATGACGACCAGGCCAATTCTCCTGCTGCTGGAGATCGTAGGGGGAAGCTCCTGGAAGTCCCCGGGCCTCGCAGGTCCTCTTCTGCCTCCCACAGGCCTGGGCTTCGCCTGGATCGATCGTGCCAGGCAGAGGCTTCTTTGCCCTCTCTTACGCAACCAGCCGGTCGTACTGGACGCGTGCGCACATGCTGGTTTGCAACGAGGCTTTTCCAGCGGCGCGGAGCACAGCGGAGGAGAGGTGAGGAGAAAGGCAAGGTCTTTGTCGGAATCCTTTGTAGCTAGAGATCGCTGATCCAAATATGAGGGGAAAAAACTCTAAGTCTTCGCAGAGAAGGGAGAGAAGGAAAAACACTCCTTTTCAGGCTTCAGACTGAGGTAATCTGGGAGAGTAGGAGGAGGTACGGAGGTGTGGCTCCAAAAGATTAATACCTCAGTCTCCAATAGGCAAGAAGGCTTTGGTAATACCCACGTGTTACTCCTCCCACGCCTTCTCTTCGGAAACAAGAGAATACCTAAGATACTGTCAGCCTTCCCAAGTAAACCAGACAGGAAAAATATAGATATGAGCCAATTCTACTTTACTGTAAGGCTACATTAACAGAGTGTTGCAACTTTGAAAGTGCAAATATCCCACTGTCTCCTTAACAGCCTGTTAAGGAAAGAAAGAGACCCTTCTGAGTCTCTTTCTCTGCCCATTGGCTGTGCAGCTTATTTTACCATTTCCTAGGGAGCATTTTTTTTATCCTATTTCTCTTTCTCACATACCAGTAGAGATATAAGCTATCTGTTCACAATATTTGACAATGCAAAGATGATGCATTCATGTGCAACATCAAGCCCACGACCATGAACAACAAACCCTAACAGCTGGGCTGATACAACTTACTAGGCCAAAATCAAACAAAAAACTTAGTGTAGTGTAATGTGTAAAGCTAGTTTACAGTTACTTGAGTCAGTCTTTTATTAATCTTTTATTTTCAGCTCAGGAGATGAGCAAACCTGTAGTAGTGGCAATACTTTTATTTTCCCTAAAAGAGTCAGAATTTCATTTGGAGTTAATGGAATTGTGTTTAATCCTATTCTGTAGTTATTAGGATATAATAACTTGTTTCTTAAGTGTAATTTGGAACACTTTGTTTTAATTTTCCCATAGAATTCATTTTACTATTGTGTTTCACCAAATTCAATTCAGTCTTCTCCAATTTTTAAAATTTTCAGCAGTTTAGATATTATGGAAACTGAAATCCAGGACATCTGAGGGAAAACATTTTGGGAATGCTGATCTATCTCCATTATATGTTTAAGATGAAATCTACTACAGGGGCTACATAAAGCAAATATATATATTGTAACACTTATATTTTTCACAGACTTTTCCTCCCCCTTTTTCCTACTTACACAAAAGAGCAAAACTATGAGCATACAACTATACAGTATTTCTCTAAAATAATAGTCATACACATTTTAATAAATAACTACTGATAGGTTCCTTAGTTTATAGTTCAACAGAACCAGACTTAAAACATTTTTCGGTTTACCAGCTCATTGTCATATAAATTTGAAACATTCACTTTTTACTTATCTCTTCCTAGAAGTATTTTATTTAGCCTATTTCCTACCTTCCTCTCTGCTCAAGGCACTTGAGGCAATGTGCAACTGAATCTTCTGTATTTATTATAAATATATTTTATTTAAAATATTTGTATTTCATGCTAAATATATTAGTGACAAACCCTAGTTTTTAATTGTTAAAAACATATGTACTTTCAAACACAAATAACTAAAAATATTATTTTTTCATGCTACTAGAAGCTGACCAACAAATGCAGGATTTCGTTCTCTTATTAATACAGTAATAAGTGCAGCTGCTGAATCCATGGTCTCTTGAAGCTTTAGACTTTCCTGAAAGAAAAGGAAAAGTTTTCAAGAATGAGATACATATCTAGAATTTTAATATAAAATTTCCTTCACAACAGCAATGTTTGAAAGCAAGTCCCCAGTTCAGTATTTCAGTTCTGCATTTTGAATGTTCTTAGATTGATGTAGACATAATTGCTTCTGAAATCCAAATTCAATTCACAACCTATAACTACATTTTTCTAATTATTCTGGATTTTTTTTTCATTTGTAGTGAATAAATTTATATACAATAAATTATCAGATATATCAGAATAGGAAGCATGCCATAAATAATTTGTTCTTAACATGTTAAATATTTCACAGGATCATCCAACAGTTGATTCTTTCTGCAGTTATTGCTGGCATTTTATATTCCAGCTTATAGATGATATGAAATATTGTTACTCGTTACCAAAACCTGAACAAGGAAGGAAGGTTTTGGTAATTACAAACTCTCTATGTTCAGTAATTGGATGCTATTGAACTATTCATCAATTATTTCCATCCATGTAAATACTGCATCAGGTACTGAAATATATGGAACAATGTAAACTCTACATTTTATATGCCATAGGCTATTATCCTCTGCTTGCTTGGTAAAAAAATATGCATGGAAGCATTATTTCAAGAAGAATCTTTTTACAATTTAAAGATTGAAGTACACATATTATCAGACCCTAACCTTCTTTTCACAAACCCGGGAATATCTGGTGGAATGCAAGAATCTCAAATTTCAAAAGCACTATTTTTCATGGATTTGTTCAAAATTAACCATTTAAGCCTTTCCTTGGAACCATGAGGATGAACTATTACCCTTAAAATATTCTAGAAATGTGATTTCACATGTTATAATCCTTATAATCCATACATATTATTTTTTCCTGAACACCTAAACAGAACAAATATTTATTTTTTGAACAGTATTAATAATTCTAAAAAAACCAGCAAGCGAACAAATAAAATCACCTTTTTTTTAAACCTTACTAGTGCTATCCAGAAAGGAGAGACCACCAAATGTGTAGAGTATATGTATAACGTGTATAAAGTGTAGACAGCAATGTTGCATTGCATATAGGGTGTCAGAAGTAGGACAACATAATTCTTTGCTTTTTGATAGCAATTATATTTTGCATCTTCATTAGGTGACAGCTTGAGCTTCAAGCCTCAACAGACATATAAAAAGCAACTTGATTTAAGAAAAATTAGGAATGCAAAAGCATGAAGTATATATGGATATTTGTGGAAAGAACCATTAATAGAAGAAGCTGGAAATAGAAAATAATTTTTGCTTTTAATATTATGTACTGACAAATCTTGTTTATATTTATACTACTATTCAGCATTGCCAAAATCCTAAAGAATATTGGTTTTGATGAATACACAAAAGGAAATTACACTAAACAAACTAAAAAAAACCCACCCTTTAAAACAAAGCCAAGAAAGGCTTTAATGACAAGATACTTTTTATTGAACAGTGAGCCGAGGTGGCACAGTGGTTAAATGCAGCGCTGCAGGCTACTTCAGCTGACTGCAGTTCTGCAGTTCGGCGGTTCAAATCTCACCGGCTCAGGGTTGACTCAGCCTTCCATCCTTCCGAGGTGGGTAAAATGAGGACCCGGAGTGTTGTTGGGGGCAATATGCTGACTCTGTAAACCGCTTAGAGAGGGCTGAAAGCCCTATGAAGTGGTATATAAGTCTAACTGCTATTGCTATTGCTATTGCTATATTTCTGCCAAATAAACATGCACTCTTTCTAAATTAAATAATGGCATGCTTATGGAGTTTTTCTTCAAAATTGCTAATTATTCAATTCTTTAGCAGACATTTTATTCCTAAGCAAAATAGCTATTCAACTATAACTTCCTGCTTTTCTACAATGTTCTTCCAACTGCCAAAAGCATTTTCCAAATTTCTCTTTTAATTTATTTCTTTGCTTTGTTTAGTAATTGGTTATTTTAATTGCAATGAAAAAAATAATAAATACTTTTCAAAATTGCTTTGTGAAGGAGTGTTGGTTTATGTCAAGATTTCATCATTAAAATTAACTAAGCTTCATGATTGAGCTAAAAAGAATAACTTGCCTTACAAATTAAAACAGAAAACTGATATACGGCGCCATAATTTTTCTTCCACCAAATACAAGTTTGGAGACCAGGAGAATTTCATGAAAGAAGATATAAATTTTGTAAATACTGTATATCAACAGAATTATAAATGGCTTTCCCACTATTTCTACTTCTATTACCAGAGATGACTTTTACAGATTTTAATTAGGAATTCTGAATAATAGAAGTTAGAAGGGACCTTGGAGGTTTTCTATACCCTGCTGAAGCAGGATACCTATAACATTTCAGACACATCACTGTCTAGTCTCTTCTATCAGTAATTGTTCTTGATATATTTGGCAGGCACCAAATATATCATATCTTTGCGGAAGGCTTTCCAAACATACATAATATTTTTTTTCCACACAACACTTCATTGGCTTTATTTTGCGTTGCATATTATATCATTGCATCTGCCTCTATCTGTATGTAGATATGTATATATTAATATTATATTCTACTCTAGAGTAACATATTCTATTTGGGGAAAAGGAAATAAATATCATTCTTGAACACAGGTATGAGCAGTCATAAAAATAGGTACAATAGGTACAGCCAAGTATTGCCCTCTGAGGAAATTAGTGGAATTCATTGGGATTTATTTCTTGGGAAGGTTGCTTAGAATTTATATGAACTTCAAACTTCTATTGGGAATTTGTCCTTTCTGGAAAAGAAGATGACTACTATTTATATATCAAGTATATATTTTTAAATATGTTTTACTTTATTCTTGTTCACTGAAAAATGCTTTGAACATCAGCATTGTCAGGATGCATGCATGAGCAGGTAAATGAATGTCTAATGTCAATATAAAGTGTTAGAACTTGGGCAATAAATTTATAATTATAAATTAGGACAAAGTGAAGATCTATTACCTGTTACTGTAATTATATTAATAAAATCACTGTTGACTGATGAAGACATGTGATATTTATGCTTGAGGGTTTGTAAAGGAAAACTTACTGACGGTCAAAATATTTGAGCAATTGCATTTTGGTTGAGATTTTTACCAGAAAGGTAGTATAATTCTCCCCTCCCCCAAATTCCACATATAACTTTTAGCATTCTTGTACATAATTCAGCAATGCACTGTTATCTGATTTACTTGCTCACAATTATATTTTATCGAAGGTAGTGATGAAGTAGTATGCATTTTATACAGTTCAATGCAGGTAAACCATTTTTTCAATTAAGTTAATACAGTAAGGTAATACTTTATTTCTCAATAACCACAAATCATAGCCAAATCTATAAACTATATAGGTTTATTTTTCAAAAGACTGATGATCCCGGACATATCACACCAATAACATTTATTCTACCCTGTTTACCTGAAAAGAGCCCTCCCAGATAATTAGCCTAATCAGACTTTTGAGTGCATGCGCTAAAATAAGCCCTTCCCTGAAAATAAGCCCTCCCTGGAAATATTGCAGCACAGCATATTTGGTACCTCTTGCACCTGAAAAATTATCAAACCTTCCCGAAAATAAGCCCAAGCGCTGTCTTATTTTCAAGGACACACAGAATGTAAGCTATACTTGTAACATTTTTATTAACACAAGGATTCTTGTTTTCGAATGATTCCAAGTATTTTATGCTTAGAATAATCCTCCTTTTAACTACAATATGGAATGATAAATTTGTATATCACAGGTTTGGTTGTGAGGTGGTACCAGCCTGGTTAAAAATATTGTGTTGGCTAATATGACTGCTACTAAAGTCAAGCTTCTGGGCTACCTGAGACCTCTACTACCAGGCCTTCCAAGGTTTCTACTTGTTAATTTTTTCTCACCATCACACATCAGACTTTCACTTCCTGTTTCTTCTAATTCTCCATTGCCTGCTTCTCCCCTATAATATCTCTAGGACTTTAGTATTTCTTATTCTTTTCTTCCTTTTTTATTTCTATGAATGACTACTTGCCACCTCAATCACAGGCAGAAAAGCTTAAGCTTCAACTGGTAGGAAGTATGGGTGAAGTTCTGGGCACATTCTCAAAATATGCCTTGGAATCTGTTATCACCCTCCCCCCCCCCCCCCCCCCCCCCCGCACACACACACTCCCTAGCATCAGCTCACAGCTCTCCTCTGTAAGATTGCAAACTCAAACTCTTTACACACTGCCTTTATGTGATGCCCACTTAATGACCCACATGGACTTGGGTTTATGATAGTAACCACTGCCAGGACTGCTGTTGCTAAATGATATAATCATGTGATGTCTTGCTTTACAATTGCATTGTTTAGCAATGGAAATTCCAGTCCCAATTGCTATCATAACCCAAGAACTACTTTTATATGTTACAAAAAACTGATACAGATTTTTTCCCCACTCATTGTAACACATACCTTTTTATACTGTATAAAGAGACTATAAAGTAAAATATTTTTCTTTTTAACTTCCTTGGCAAGTATAGTAAAACTTTCAATTCCACTGTTAAAAGGTGTATTTTCTAAAATACTCATGTTTATCTGCAAAGGAAAGACACATCACAAATTATTTATTATCAGAAATGTTTATATTTTCTATAGATACAAGGGAAAAGGTGATTGCTATTTAACAGTTGACAAAATATTTTTTCTCAGAAATATTATGTACATTTTGCTTGCAATTGTTAGCATGCTAACCAGGAAATAAATGCAAAGACTAGTCTATTTCTAAACAAACATGCATGACTGAATCCTATATCTTATCAATTCTTTTATATATTGTCCATCTGAATTTTAAACTATTGCTTTTTGTATGGAATAAGAAATCAAATAAAATATCCAACAAAATAAAAAACCCTCTTCTCGAAGAGCAATAAATTAAAAAACCAAGTAACTAGTTGAATAATTTTGGTTTCCTTTTTACAAGATCTCTTACTTGTTACCAAAGTCACAACAATTATGAAAAACAAAATATTAATGTATTGCACCAGACTGATAAAATATTTTAGAAACCTGAAGAAATTTTAACCTACCAAAATGAGAACAACAGGGTACAAAACCGAAGCACCTGTCTTTTCAAGTTTGTCTACCAGCAGTGAGACTTCATCAAAGCCAGGCAGTTTATTCTAACAAAAAGGGAAATAAGAGTCATTTTAGAAACCTGAAATATATTATGTTCCTTTTCTTTTATAAATATGGGAAATTGCCATGCTGAATCAGTTCATGTATATTCAGTACATACCTACAATGAATTTAAGGTACTATTAAGATTTAAATCTCTCTTTTCCCAAGTAACTATGGGAGTTTTTTCTAGACTTCCATATATCACTATAATATAAATTATTAACCTGTTTATAAATTAGTTTTCCCATTTTCTGGCCATTCTGAGCCATAGAATCAGAGAAACTGGAAAGAAACATAAAATGTAATCTTCTTAAGGTCATTTGTATAGTCAAAAAATAAAACATTCATATTAGAATCATGGGTCTGGATGAGATGTCTTCAGCATCATGAACACACCACTTACAGAGGATATAACAGGTTTTTTTAGAGCAATTTGTTCAGAAAGTTATTTTAAAAGCTTCAAATAATTTGGATCACAATAAATTTGCCCAGGTAAGCCAAGTGCAAACATGTTTTTTTTAAAAAGCTAAAATTGCTAATAAATTTGATGTCTTCCCATATGTGATGAATTAGTTACACCCTCTGATACTGAAAGCATATTTTGAAACTTTATATCTCGCTGCTACTGTTGTGCAAAACATTCTGAATTCAGAATTTCCAGTGCACAGACTTTTCAGTTTTTCCAATCATTTTGAAAGTGTTTCAAGCTCATATTAGCCTTGTTTCAAGTTTGAAAAAAATTAAGCTCAAAATATTTTCAAAATGATCAACACAACATTTTACTCTAAAATGCATCATATCAAATTTAAGCTATATTCCACACTTCTCTGAATGTAAAAATTTGGTTAACATATACGTTAGTACAAATTTAGAAAAAAGTTTAAGTAATATTATGTGGCTAAAATATTTTTAAAATTATGAAGTGGTCTTCCCTCATAAACTATTATTTACTTTCTGTAATACTTACTTTTATGCAAATAAAGTTGTAGTACTGTCCTAACAAAATATTTTGTAGATTGTCATTTTTTTGAAGGGTGATTGCTACATTTTTAACATGCTGAAAAGAGAAATAAAAATCATTTAATTAATTCATTACAATTCATTTTTAGTAATGAATTGCTAAAACTGCATGTCTCAACTGAAATACAAATTGTTTACTGAAGAATATAGGGTATTATTTGCATGATTTATAAGTAATAATTAATACTTAATTATTCAAAGGAAAAAAGAACAATAAAGTATCACAGTGCAGAAGAGAAAAAGCATTTTGCAGACTGTTTTCTGATCAACATTTATTTCTTTATTAAACAATATATGTATATAACCACCCAAAAGGTATGTAAGAAATATTACAGAAAACCTGTGATATTTTAACTGTGATAAAACCTAACAGAGGAGGTGATAAACTTGTTGAACACAAAGAGTTATTGGCCAACAGCAACTTTTATATATTGGCTTTACATGTTGCTGAGAATACTCACTTTCACGTGATTCTTCATTTTTTCATTAAGGAGCAATCCCACTTGTACAGCATCTTCCTCTATGTCAGTAATAATGCAAACTCCCTGTGATATAGTGTCTAGCAAAGACAATTTCAAAAAAAGAAGAACAAAAAGAGGGGGAGATTCATTTTCTTTACTATTACCTCATTTCCAGGATCCTTTCATTTCCCTATACAAAATCACAGTGTATATAGAAAACAGAATGTTGTTTATGACAACCATTAATATTAATGACATTTCCAGGCTTAAAATCTTGGCTAATCTTCTGAATTTTTATAAGGGGAATATATTATGGATTGTTCATGATAAATTGTACAAAACAGTTCTAGGAATCAAAATAATATCTGTTCTGGGCATGACTGTTTTGTCTTTCATTCATAAAACTGGTTGCTACTCATGGATATTCAGAAGACAGCTTTGTATTTCACTGTTCAATTGGTTATTCACTTCTACATTAAAGAGATTCTATAAGCTTTGTAGTGGACTTTGTTTTTAAACTGTTTTTTATAATAAGATATAAATGAGTTTAAAGGGTATAATAAAGTTATTGGTTTTTCTTTTGGGTGCTTCCAACTGTAGATAAAAACAAGGGATTCAGTTGCTTTATTTAACACACAATATTATACTTATTCAATCATTCAACTACAATTTGTTTTTAAGTTTTTGTACACAGAAATTTTACTGACTGTCCAATGATTATCCTGAATTATGCTATGTGTGAAGAATAACTACTAATAAAAAGTCTTCCTACCAACCAAGAGTTTTAGCATGAAAAAAATGCATAAATGTTCCTTTGATACGTACTTAATTAATGAAGGTTCTGTCTGCAACTCTGGATAATATTCTTCTAACTGGGATTAGGGAGGGATAGAACAACTACAGATAACATTAATGTAAAAGGAGCATTTTTATTTTCAGCAGCATCATTTTACTACATAAAAAATGCTGACGAGGTGACAAGTCCAAGCAGGACATACAAAGTTATGTAGTGCCTGCTGGCAATTCCCCTGTGAACATAAGACTTAGTGATTTTAAAAAAGGTAAGCTGAAACTGGAATTCAGGAGGTCATATCATCATAAGAATTTGATCAGAGTTCCAAAAATATTAATTCTTCACCTAATTTTAAATATACATTTTAGGGACTACCTTAAAGGCAGACTGAAATCTTCAAGCTTACATGTTTCAACTAGAGGTTCAAAGATATAGTTAGCCTGAGGCAAGAAATCCTTACACAGATTCTTTCAGGATGTTTTTATGCTATCCAGGTTCTAACTACTTTTATAAATGAGTCATCTTAACTGCAGGATGAGATTTCCCTATTTGCAGACTAATAATATAAGAAAAAGGAGAGACATGCGCCACATTGTCTGCACATCCAGCAAGTTGCTACCTGCTTTATTTCAAGTGCATTAAGACTTATTTTTATTAAATCAGTATTCTATTATTTTCCAATCTACATTTTAAAAGAAATACAAAAACTAAAAAAATCCATGGTTATTAGTTTGTATGTGTGTTTGTATGGAGTCCTTGGTGTTCTCTGAACTTGGTTGTTGGCTTGCAGATGTTTCATTATCCAACTCCCCAAATCATCATATATAAAACTGTTTGTTTTTCTTACCTACATCAGTGTTCAATTTAATAGAATGGAATGTGTTCTTTATCAACAGTTTATTCTGCATACAGGAAAACACTTGATTTTTTCCTCAAGCATTTGAAACTTATTCTACATTTGCATAGATAAGATTACATTTGTAATTCAAAGTATCAAACAGAGCTCAAATAATTAAAATATATATGATATATTAATTTGTTCTAAATTATTTTAGGCCATGTATCTCCAGTTGACTTGATCAATTACTTTAAAGATCAACAGGACAAATTAATAGCTATTATTTGAAATGCCTGTAAAAATATCTATGCAAAGGTTCTGTTTAGTATTTAGTTGTAATATTTATTTAACAAATATATATGGCCATCCATATTTTAGTAGAAATCATAGGCAACCATACACACACAAAAACTATTTGAAATAAGCAACCCTTCCCAGAAACCACTTGTATCCATCCATCCCATTATGCCATTTATAGCTCATTTATAATTAAGACAAATGAATGCTAAAGCAAATATCTACTTATTCTTCACTTTTTATTGTTATGTTCCAGCTGAAGTTTCATAATAAATTCTCTTTTTAATTTGTCTATGATATAAAGCATTATCAATAATGTCATGATATATGTGTGATTCATCTGTTATCAATGAATATTCAGTTTGGATCCAGATTTAAGATGATTCAATAAATAAACTTCTTAGTCACTAAAATTTTCATTAAGTTGAATGTTGACCCTAATGTAATTCTCTAAAAAATTCAAATCTGGATAATTTGATCCCAGAAATACATAGCATTTACCTCACTGACTACTCTTAAAGGAAACTAATTACCATATGTATCTTTCAACCATCTTCATATGAATAATTAATATAGGTTTTTCAAAACAGTTAATATATAGTTCTATATACATAATAGAATGTAGAATTAACTTGAAACTGTAGAATATTTGATGAAAATGTCTGGTTGATTCAATTTTAAAATTATTTAAAAATATTTACATTTTTAATATTTAATTATTATTTTAGAAATATCTTAGATGGTCAGAAATCTGAAGCCTGCATAATTGTTTCATTTAATTTTTTTCATAATAATTTCTCATAAATAACTCAGTGCTTTTTTCATAATTTCTAGTTGCTCTTATATGGGAATAACTTAATCTACCAGCAATGAAATTTTTATTTGTTTATGCAAATTTCTGAAATTAACATCAAACTTAATATTAACTGGTGATTGCCAATCTATTAAATAGTTACATTCACAGAGAAATATGACTAATACTAAAGAAATGAAAAGAAAAACCTACAATTCTGTTTTGTTCAAAAACTCAAAAGAGAACCACTCCATATGACATCAATATATTTGCTATTGGGATCTAAATAATTATAATAGCGTTTCTGCTCTTCACAAATGCAGCATATATACCTATATCTATACATCATATCATTCATCAGCTATTCACACCCACTGACCATTTCCCACTAATGTTACATGTTAAACAAAATTTATATTCTACAACCCTCATTGATTACTATATTTTTAGACTTACCAAATATAATTATAGAAATTTTTTATTCTAACTGATGTTCTTTTTATATACAGGAATTTCCCCCCTTATTTGTAAAGCACTCTCAGGTAGAAGGAACTGCAATGTTACCAAAAAGAATTGATGACTGTGTCCAATGCCTAGAAGGAAATATGTAAATTGCAGAAACAAGGAAAAACACATACCTTTGATTAAACAATCAGCTGCAAAAAGATCCCACTTGTAAGTTACCTAAAGGATAAATAATATTTTCTAGAGCAATCAATATATTAATAAATAATTGCAAGCAGAACAGTGTCCAAAAGCAACTGTTTACAATATATGTAAACACCTCCAAAAATTTCTTAATCTTATTTTTCTAAAAGATTAAGATTTTGTAGCATTTAAAATCTATTGAACATTAATTTTGACTCCTTGCAAAGAACTTGTATTTCATTTAACAATAGTATTTATTATAATTTACAATTAATAGAGTAATTATAATTCATTCAGTAACAGAGATATATCTGAAAATTATAATCTTAATGCATAATATCATCAAATCAAATATCTTTATTACATTCTTTGATCAGTTTATGCAGTAAAAAAGGAATATAATTTAACAAAACAATTCATTATCAGCAGGTCAAAACAATAAAGACAATAAAACAAGGTATATAATTGTTCAACTGCATCAGTTGGCAAAAAAAGTATCTGGAACCTAGTATGTGACTTAACAACTCTTAAAAAGTAACCAATTTATATTTAATTAGTATGATTTATAATTTAGTGGTAATGGGGAGATCATACTATATCTTAGGACATCACAGAAAGGACATCATAAAAGAGACATAATTAAAAAAGAGTGATAAGTCAAGGGGCATAATAAAAACAGAATTAAAAAGGCAAGCTTAAAGGTGGAAGGAATGCCCTATTATAGATTCGATGCCAATGAGATTTAGTTGCTATCTGACCTCAGCAGAGGCAGCAGGCCAGTACTGTTAACGATTACTCTGAGTCCTCAGATTAGAACTGAGGAGCAGACCTAAGTCTTAATATTTGACATATTAAATTCAACTTCAAGACTGCATATTGGGTGCATTCTGGGCTACTGAACAAAATTCTAGGAATTTAACTGAATCTTCATAAGACCATAAGTTTATATATAACCCCAGTTCAATTGCTTTTGGGATGTAATTTATCTATGGAATTTAGTTATTGCTTGTGTGTTCTATTGGGGAGTTGAAGTGGCATAATTTGCCTGTGCTGGTAATATCATCTACAAGTGTTAAGGTTTTTTAACAGTTCAACTTTTTTTTCTTTAATAGAAAAGCAAATAAAATAAATTCAATATAAATTTACAAAATAGGACAATCAATATATAGTAGTACTCTCCATGGACTGGTGGCTTCAAAAGTTTGTGTAATTCTTTCAACATAATTTTCAACCTAAATACTTTGACAAGAATGAAAAAATACAACTGCCATTCTTGCTTTTTCCTTGTGCCAATCAAACCTGAGATGGACAATGCATGTTAGGAGCAAGATCAGCACTTGATTATTTAACTACTTTTGCCATCAAATGTTGATGCTGTTGCCAAGGCTACATATGTTGTTGGACTATCCCAATCATCAGCAGAGGAAAAAAAGTCTGTAATTCTCGCAGTTACAGTAGCAATATTCAATATACAGTAGCAAAGACTAGGAGATTAGCCTCCTTCTCTAATGGAACTCCTAAAGACTGTAGTTCATTTCCATTTTCTTGTCCCAATCAGATAATTAAAAGAAACATGGAAACTAACATGACAGGCCATGCAATTTATAAACTATGAAATATCTTCTGATAATTGCTACAGAAAATTACAATTACTTGTAATGTGTAATTTTATATAAGCTCAAATTTGATATTGCATAGATTAAATTATAAAGAAAACTTCCTTGATGTTACCCGTCAAAACAGAAGGAAAAAGCCATCCCATCCATTATGTGATATTTTGTATTATTCTCTTGCACAGTGTTGTTCTAGTAGCTTTTCTACCTGCCATGTTTGATATTACCAGAATATTTTCCATTCTCCTCTATGCTTTCTCTTTTAAGATGATGGTTTTCTACTGAAATATTTATTAACGTAAGCATTATTTATTAAACAACATAATTAATGTGTTAAATTTAATAAGATGGTCACATGTTTTATTATAGTTAGTGTTATTAGCACCTAGACATTAACACCCTGTAAAAAATTCTGTATTATCAGAAAATGTTTCAATAATAAGCAGCAATAGCAATGTTCTTACCTTCCATAGGTCAGGAGGTCCTTCAATAAGTTTAGCATTTATATTGCTATATTTTAGAGCTAGATGCAAACATTCTGTTCCATAATCCAGATCATAATCACTACACTGTAGAAAACAAAAAGAACAAATTATAGAATATTTTAAAAATAAAATATGTCATTTAAAATATGTAATGGGATCTTCAAAATATATATAGAAATTCAACAAAATAGATAATACTTCTCTATGTTTGGTTAATCTTTTCAAAATGTTGCTACAAACACAGTACATTCACTCTCCTGGAAAAAGGTAAATTCTGTAGTATTTCAAATATTTTTAGAATCACACAGCAGTTTTTATCGCTCTGTATATATACTTAAATGCTCCCTATTATAATGATTACAATTTTAATGCTGAGCTCTCACTTTGGAATTCAACCTCTTTTTGCTCCACAACTGTAACTGTGTTTCAATCAAATATTTATTAATATAATGATGTATCATGGTATCAGGATACAAATGCAACTTAATGACTTGTTGCTTAATGACCATTCAAAGTTACAACACATATAATGCACTTCTGAATATTGCAAAATTCCACACAACTTCCCCTGCATAGTCAGATGAGTGCAATCTGGCTTCTTGGCAACCTGATTGCACTAATCAACATCTGTCAAGTGGTAGCTCAGCATTATAATTGTTATCATTATAATAGAGAACATTTAAGTGTTTACACATACAGAAATGACATCTGCTGTATGAATCTAAACATATTTGAAATGCTAAAAACGATGGGCACATAATTGCATTTGAAATCTTCTCTGCTCTCAATGATGAGAGATCAATGAGGAAATCTGCAAGGAAGATTGCAAGCTGTTGCCACCTGCTGAGAGGATTCCCTCTTGTCTCTGGGAGCTGGCTGAAAGAACTCCTTTCTAACTTGTGCATGCTTGGATTTTGAAGGTCAAAATTTGAGTTGGCAAGAGCTAAAAATCCTTCTTTTCCACCTCAATACCTGCTTGAACCTTGGCAGCCAAAATCCAAATGTACACAGAGCCCAAAATTTCTTTCTGTCTCATAGTCTTTCCTTGGTCTATCTCACAGCCCTTTCGCTGTCAGGACTTGACTGCTAAAAGAGAATCTCTCTTGTTGAAGTATGTGTTTTGTGTGTGCGTGCGCACTAACACAGCCGTAACTTAAATTTGACCAATATTGAAATAGCAATAGCAATAGCAGTAGACTTATATACCGCTTCATAGGGCTTTCAGCCCTCTCTAAGCGGTTTACAGAGAGTCAGCATATTGCCCCCAACAATCTGGGTCCTCATTTTACCCACCTCGGAAGGATGGAAGGCTGAGTCAACCCTGAGCCGGTGAGATTTGAACCGCTGAACTGCTGATCTAGCAGTAGCCTGCAGTGCTGCATTTAACCACTGCGCCACCTCATGAAATGAGTTTTAGCCTTCCATAAAAACTTTTTCATTAACTTATCCATTTAATATAGCTAATAGGAAGTAATCCTGGAATCTCTCTTAAAATATACATATAAATGTAATGTTCTCTTAAAAATAACAACTAATACTTGACTTTTAGTTTTTGCAATTGTATGCACTAAATGAAAGTCTTTCCATAACTGAAGCACTTATAAAGAAAGATATGGATAAATGATCATTTATCCATTGTGTTTCAGTTGTAGCTTGTCTTGAAAGCTGTAAAAGATGATCTCTTGTACTAGACTTTAAAAAATTAAATTATAGGAAAGAGTCTCTGTGAATAATTCCCTCTTGTTCTGTAAGCATCCATTATCATACTTTAAAATCAATTGGCAATGAGAAGCATTCCTGAAGGAATCCTTATGTGCAATTTAATAAAGATTTCCGCTACTCATCATCCAATGATAGGCTACTTACTTTTTAATTATTTCTGCTGAGCTGCCCCCATACTTTAAGTAGTTTTGATTGTAATTTTGTAATTTTTTTATCATGGAATTGATCATGTTGTCTCAGGTCTTAATCCTAGAGAAATAGCAATAATGCTCTTTAACCATTCCATAATTTTAAGATCTCTGTGGATTGTGGATATGCCAGTTACCAAACTTGTACATTTAATATCAATTTGGGTGGAAATGGGTTGGAATTTCATTAATAATTCTAAGTCTGTTATCTTTTCTAATTGAGATAATAATATATCTCAAATTAATACAGTTCTGTTTAGTCCATTAGAGAAGGAGCCATCATTTTTTCTTCTCTCTATGGCATATCAATACATTATATACATTTATTCAATTTTTCTCTAGTTTTTACTCTGAACTCTTGTTTTAAATGAGTGAGGAAGACCTATTTAATTTATGACACATATTGTTAAAATAATATTATATTCACTAAGACAAATTTAAAAAGTTTAGGCACAAATCATTCACCATGAACTATTTATCTGAGCAATTTACACTGTGATGGTAATAATGATTTAATAGCTGACCAGCTGCTGTAAGGCTATAAACTGAAATGAGAATGCAATGAGAATGGATCAGCAGGGTTATCACTTTAAGAGGCTGTCTATATAAGAGAGATCCTGTGAGGGCTTGTCTCTGGGTATGTGCGTGCTTCCGTGCTATATTTGATGATTGATTGCCTGATTGTATCTAGTACGTATATGTATATTCTTTGTAGATAAACCACTGTTTGAAAGACAAACCACTGTTTACTGTATTTTGCTCCTGGGTTGTCTCAAAATAGTTACATTGTGTGCACTCTGACATAAAACCATAGGTTTGAACAAGATAGAAAGCAATCATGAAAATCAGGGCTGCAGAAAGGAGGAATATTGCCTCCCTTTCAGCCAAAAGAGAATTTGTGGGGGGGGGGGGGGGGGGGGGGAAACAGGTCAGAAAGTGGATAGAAAGGGACCTTCCATAAGAATCAATTGGAGACACAACTTTGCCAATGTCATTTCTAGTTCCATTCCCACTGGTTTCATTCATTCTAAATTTCCTATGTGTAGTATTTGGAAGTAGGGTAAGCGACAAAAATGTCATTTTCAGAGAGAACCTTCATCTTCCAGCTACCTCAGTTACAGATGGATAATGACATACACGTGGTAATAGGTAGACATATCCTTGGGAAATAGTAGTCTGATCCTGTAGCAGGATAAGGAAGCTGCCTATCCTGAGATCTACCTATATTCAAGCACATGCCAAATCCCTAGCCAAGGAAAAGAAACACTACAACTTGTTCTTTAAAAGAATACTTATTTGGAGCTTTCAGGTGAGAAATGGCATTTAGTACTATACAAATAATCCAGATGTTCTTACTGTTACACTGACGGCAAAAAAACCAAAATACTTACCTGAAGATATGCTTGATGGATTTTATCAAATAAGAAAGCCTGAGGCATTTCACTTGCTCTGTACTTGGCACGATCTAGTGAATGGTCTAAACATCCCTCTGTAGTGGAAGCAATAACCGTGGAGACAAGAGGACGGATTGCTCCTGCAGCCTAGGGTACAAAAAATGTCAGTTTTAAAACAAGTCAAATCAAATTAAAGAGTTTAATCTTTACATACATTATTAATCGAATATAGACACAGATGAATTCCATGTGAATAAATGGCACACCAGAATTAATTGCACAAAATATTTATATATCAAGTTCATGCACGATCAACTAATTGCAGTAGACAACAAAATTATTCAATGATACACCGATAATTAATCTAAACTCTTATTTATATTTTTTGTTGTTTCTAAATGGAATATTCATTATCACTACTTGATTAAGCTGATCATCAAATTGACATACTTTATTACCCTAGCTCTTAATATTGATTGAATGCTGTTATGAATGTATGGCAAAGTTTATTTGAATTTGGGTGTCAAAGATTTTCTGAACAATACTGAAAAATATTGATGACTATGCCTTCAAATGGAACAACATTACATGATCAAATATGAATTAGTCATTATCAATAATAATGATCATTGTGAAATAGTTTACTTATATTAAAACCTTTCCTTTGCTAAACATTTCATTTCTGGTTCATTGATAAATAACTATAAAACATTTGTTTGACTATTAAATTTGATTTAATACCTTTGTAAAGGAGTACCGGAACATTAGATTAACTTAATTTAGTCAAATGATATGCTTATAGATATCCTATGCTAAGCATGTATGAAACTTGTGAATTAATTTCTAATATATATTAGATTGATATAAATAATAAATTCCAATTACAGGAAGTGGTTAGCAATAGAACTTTAGTGGTTAGAACTTTGAGAACAAGCTTTTCCCCTATCTAAAATTTAGCTCTATTTTTACAAGCGTAAATAAAATGCAAAAGTACATTAAAACGATGTAACAATTTTCAAATTCATGTCATCAATTGTCCATTTTATCAAATTAAACATTGACACTTCTAAATATTCATATTAATATGGTTTTAAACCATAGGACAAAGATCAAAAGCAAAGGGGAGGGGTGAAATCACCTTGATCTTATCACTGACTTTGTTGGGTAGGTTTAGTTTACCAATATTTAATCAGATTCCCTATTTATCTAATTGTGCCCACTATTGTCCCTCTTATTGTTAGAACACTGCCAACTGGAACTAGAATTTACATAATTGAAAGAACTTTTATTTGACAACATTCATAACAAATTCGTTACAAATTCTACATTCAAGCAGAATTAACTGTGTACTTATTTTTGCAACAAGTAGAAACATGTACATCTGTTCAGACATCCATGCTTTCACCAATTATATATCTAATAATCAACATGCTTTACCCATAACTGTAATTACCACTTCTGCTAGCAGAACTGTGTTAAAGAATTACCTCTTTTACATTTTTAGAAATGCCACCTTCAAAGAAAAAGCAACCATGATTATGTGACTTAAATATTTCAGTTATTTTTCAGAAAGTACATATTTTGTATAATGAATTTTGTATAAATTCACATTGGATTTATACCATTTCTTTGGAATTAAATTGATTCTGTAATTATTTTAATTACCAACAAACTTGTAAATTAATTAGCAGCAATTACAGAACCAACATTTATATGTTACCATATTACTGATCAGTAAACCCATTGTTATTTCTTTGACATCACACACATATTTATTTTGGACCCTTTTTGGATAGTCACTTGCTTAAGTTCTAGTATTACAGTACATATACTTTCAGTAAGCATAATCTCAGACTCTCAATGCAAGAAAATACTGTGAACAATTACGGATATGTGAACATTTTATTGTTAATAATTAGATAAACAATGGTAATTTGAGTGAAGGGGAAAATCTCTCTATGTTTACATACAATACAATACAATAGCAGAGTTTGAAGGGACCTTGGAGGTCTTCTAGTCCAACCCCTGCCTAGACAGGAAATTCTATACCATTTCAGACAAATGGTTATCCAATATCTTCTTGAAGATTTTCAGTGTTGGGGCATTCAATTCTGGAGGCAAGCTGTTCCACTGATTAATTGTTCCGTCAGAAAATTTCTCCTCACTTCTAAGTTGCTTCTCTCCTTGATTACTTCATCTTTAGAGGCTTGGGCTATTTGCTTATATTGTGCCTTAATTATGTCTCCCTCTTTCCACTTTTTATACTTTTGTCTTTCAATTTGTCAGAGAGTTCTTTATGCAGCCATGCTGGTTTCTTTTGGGAGCTGTTATTTTCCTTCTTTGTTGGTATTGTGCAAGACTGGGCCTTTGTAATCTCATTTTTCAAAATTTCCCAAGCTTCTTGAGTTGTTTTCCCCCATCCATGGAATTTTCCCAAGCTCTCTCTAAGTTTATTGAAATTAGCTCTCTTAAAATCCAAGACTCTAGTTTGACTTTGTTCTACTACTTGGGTTTGCATAATGTTGAATTCCAATATTGCATGGTCACTTGCCCCCAGGGCTCCTATGGCTACAACACCTTCTATCATTTCCTCTCTTTCAGTGAGAATTAAATCCAATATGGCTGATCCGCTTGTTCCCGTCTCTACCTTTTGGGAAACAAAGTTGTCTGCTAGGTTCGTTGGGAACCTGTTGGATCTTCCACTTGGTAAAGAGTTTATTTCCCAGTTGATGTCAGTAGTTAAAATCTGCCACTGCAATTGTGGTGTGCTTTCTACATACCTTAGTTAGCTGACTAGCAAAAAGTTCATCTACTCCTCTGCTTGGTTGGGTGGCCTGTAGTATAAACCTATGGCAATGTCATTCCCCCGCCCCCCACAACATTTAATATTGACCCAAATGCATTCAAGATAGTTCTCATCATTGTCGTGCTCTATTTCTGTAGAGATGTAGTTATTTCTTATATATAGTGCAACTCATGTTCTTCTTTTATTGGTCTATTTCTTTTAAATAATTTAAATCCTTCTAGCTGTGTGTTCCATTTATGGGTTTCATCCCACCAAGTTTCTGTAATGGCAACAGTATCGTATCTGCCCTCATTTACTTGAATTTCTAATTCACCCTGTTTATTTCTCATATTCTGTGCATTGGTGTGTAGACATTTGAGTCCATTTTGATTGACCCTGTGTTTACTGTCTACATAACCTTTGTTATGCCTGATTGCCCCTATTTTCTTGCCACTTGTATGATTCATGCATATGGTATGGCACTCACTATTTTTTTTTTCAAGTTTCTTTTAAAAGTTTATTCATTGACAACAAAATTATAAGTAAATATATACACCAGAATACACCCAAATTTTAACATAGACTTGTCAGAAAACAATTCACAAATTAAATTTTTTTTCCTCTGTTTCAAATGTTTATTCATTTTCATTTTCAATTTTGTACATTCACTTATATACTGAATATTGCAATAATAATAATATAATAAAAAAAAACACAACCTAAACACAACATCATAAACCCAACCTGTCGCTTTCATACACCCCTTCTTCTCCCCCTCCAACTTTCCTTTCTCTCTCCAACAATCACCCCTCCTACTTCCCTTTCCCCTCCTATCTTCCTTTCTCGCCTTCCTCACCCTCCTTCCCCTCTCATCCTCCTTACATTCCCTCTTCCTCCCTCCTTACTTCTCCCTCTTCTTTCCTCTACTTCTCACTTTGGTGCATTTCTCTATTCATTAATCTATTCAATTACTAAAAATTGCGCTAAAAAGAAAAGAGAAGGAAAAAAAAAGAAAAAGAAAAAGAAAAAAAAAGAGGAAAAATAAAAAGAAAAGATAAGGAACAACAGTATACAAGTGTATTCTTCTTATTCTATATATTGAGACTATATCTCCACCCACCCACCCACCCCCAATGAACCCCCCTCCCTAATCCCCTCCGACTTCCCAGGTCCCACACCCGGCACAGTTCAGTACCATTCACCTTCTAGAATATCTTATTAACAATAATAATGAAATAAAATAAAAAGAACACTCCGAAAAAGAAAAAAAAAGAAAAAAAGAATAAAAAAAAATAAAAATCTTTTGCATTATGCTCAGCCTCCCATCATTCTTAAAATTTAAACAGTATAGATCATTCCATTTATATTTATCTTCGTCCCTTGCTTCTTTGATATTTACCCCCATCTTCCTGTAGACTCTCCAGATAGCCTTTCTTAACCTTATATTCAAATAATAGTTTATACAAAAATCAATTTACCTTCAAATACAGAGCAGTCTAATCATACTTTCGCTACTCATCTTCCTACCCCTCGTTTCTCATCTCCATTCCTCCCAAGCCCAAATTCCATAAGATTAGGATCTCGCTCTTCACTTTAAAATCCTGAGCTTTTTATATTATACTTCAAGCATGTAAATCCGTAAAATGTGTGCCCAAAATCCATACCACTTCATTCAGTCCCAGGATCCCTTCATCGATGTCCCGCTCCACCTTCCCTTCTGCCCCACTCCTCCCAACTCCATTCATCCCAAACCGCAATTCAAATAAATCTTGGTCCCCGCTTTCCTCACACCAGAAAACAATTCATGCGCAGTTTGGATTAAAATTCAAATAAGTCTTATAAAGATCCCATACAATATCTGTCCAAAATAAGCAATGCTTCTTTCCATTCCTCATCGGTACACAGCTTTACCATTTCGTACCAAACAGGAATCCTAAAATTTTAATCAATCCAAGAGCTTAAAAAGTATTTTAAAGACATCGCTGGATCTTTATTCTTTACTCTTCTGCCCTTCCGGAAAGAGAAGGCAACCCTCTGCCTTATAACCACGTGTCCCGCTGCTTTGAAAATATGGCTAAATCCTCAGTTTCCGCTCTTCTGCCTCTCCGGTAGGGGGAGAACAACTCCCTCCATCTTGTAACCAAGTGAATTGCTGCTTGTCTTTCCTTCACCTTGTCTTTCCGCTTTTCCGAGTGAGTCAAGAAGCCCCGCCTTCAGAGTTTTATAATAAAAGTCCCGAGCTTCCGAAACAGAATTGAGACGAAATCTTTGATTCTCGAGTGTAACTGTGATTCCAACTGGAGCTTCCCATTTATACTGTATTTGACGATTTTTAAGCTCTTGGGTTAAAAAGTATAGTCTCTCCTTGCTTGCAGCATCTGGAGTGGTATTTCTTTAAAGACAAACAAATCTTGCCCATCGATTCGGAGCCTGTTGTTGTAAAACTTATGGATGATCGCATTTCTGGATTCTCTTGTGAAAAAGTATATAATTATGTCTCTTGGAAGCTGTCGCTGTTCTGCTACACACGAATTCTGGCGATAGATTTTTCGAATATTCCAATCAAAATTGAATCCCGGACTTCCCACCGCTTGACTGAAAGCCTCTACAAACGTCTGTTTCAAGTTCTCTCCTTTCTTTTTGGGCAGTCCTCTGACTCTTATTGCAAACGCCTTTCTGTTATAATTTATCATTATAAGTTGTGTTTGAGTATCTCTAATCTCTTGTTGTAATGCTTGGATGTTGGAAGTCAAATTAGAATTAGCCTCCTCCAAAGTTTCCAGTTTAGTCTCCATTTCTTCGATATAATCTGTCAAAGTAGACATAGCTTCAAACATATCCACCTTTATTAGGGCAATCTTAGTCTGTATTTTGTCGCATAAATCCAGCACAAATTCTTTGATTTCTTGTTTAAAATCATTGAGTATTTGAAAAAGAAGCTCCTGT
Organism: Thamnophis elegans; assembly: GCF_009769535.1. Lineage (NCBI taxonomy): Eukaryota > Metazoa > Chordata > Lepidosauria > Squamata > Natricidae > Thamnophis > Thamnophis elegans. The sequence continues at coordinate 37,365,398 of NC_045558.1, forward strand.
GTTAAGGAATCTCCAGTAGGGGGTGTAGGAGGCGAGGGCAGCGATTTACTAACAAGTTCTTTAAGCACATGCGGGGGGGAGCGTTTTGCCTGCTTAGACCTGGGAGGCATTATAGATAAAAGCTGAGAATAAACAAATAAACAGTGTCTTCACCTGCTCAGTTCTCAATAAGTTATTTGTAGATTTTGCTTGTTAATGAGTAGCAGTCTCCGGGGAGATAAAGCCGGTTAATTACGTCATCAATCACCAACATAGTAAAAACGCCATTTTGCAGCACGATTGAACAAAGAAGTTTCAAAGGAAAACGAAGCTGGTGTTTAGATAGTTATAAAAAAGGAACATCACAGGAGTAAAACCCGCTCGTGTTGGTCTTAAGTTGCTTTAAGCAATTTATCATTGTCCTGAGGGGGGGGATCGCCTGTCTAGGGCTGCAAAAAAAAAAGCAGCTGAGAAGAACTGGCTGGAGATAAGAGCTCAGTTACGCTGGATCTTTTCTCCGTTCGCAGCCCAAAGAAAAAAGAAAAAGGGCTGTGAACTACGAATAAATCCTAGCACCTGAGCTTCTGCCTGCCCCTTTCTGCCAAAAAGGGGTGATATCTATTGATCTTAATTAGATATACAGACCAGAACTCTGAGAGGAGCTCCGTTGAGCTCCTTCGGCGACAGGCTCCGCCCCCAGGAAGTCGGTATGGCACTCACTATTAAATGCTTGGTTTTGCTTGACGGCAGGAGTGATAATGTTACCCGCACAAACATCTATATTACATGCACTGATAACCCTATGAGTTTTAGATTGCTAGGGACAAAAATGTTCTGTATCAATTAAATCTCTGTCCCCGCTGTTCAGTTTAAATGTTTATCCAGAAAATCTGTGAATTTAATGCCAAGTAACTCAGTCCCTTTCTTGGATGGGTGCAAACCATCTCTTTTGCACAGTTTTTCATTGGACCAGCTGCACGCACCATGACTAATAAAACCAAAGCCTTCCCTTTTACACAACTCCTTTAGCCACACATTAAACTCTGCTACACGCTGGCCCTTTGCTTTTTGTTTCTTATATACTAGTAAAACCTCTGAAAAGATAAGCCTACAATCTACACTACTAAGTTTATACCCCAAGCTCTGGAAATTATTCTTCACAGAAAGTACATCTTTTTGGGACACATCATTTGTGCCAAGATGTATAATAGCATCAATGTCACAGTCCTTACTTGCATTCTTGACTATGATTTTATATATATATATATATATATATATATATATATATATATATATATATATATATATATATATATATATATATATATATATATATATATATATATATATATATATATCCCAAACTGCCTTTTTCCTAAAAAGCCCCATATTTCTATAGTTTTTTCTCATAAGGAAATACCTATATTTTTTAAGAACTAAAGGCTAGGGTGAGACAGAAATAAATTAGCAGTAAACATTAAACAGTAATTTGGCTTACATCTAGATCTTGTACTTTAGCTAGACCTAAGTTTTTCTCTGTTTGGGGTCCTTATATTTAAAATCTTAAGCATGCACCCCACCCCCACGTATGCATGGCAGAGACCCAAAAATCATCTGGCTGGTAGGAGGCAGCATGCATACAGGGCAGAACTGAGCTGAGGCGATGGTTCACGTGCCCACAGAGAGGGCTCTGTGTGCCATCTTTGGCACACGTGCCATAGGTTCATCATCACGGATCTAGCCAGTCCCACTGTCAGGAAAACCAAGCAGGATTAATGAAGCAGCTTCAACTATAATTTCAGTACGATCATAATCAGCCCAAATTAGAACTCTGGTTATTATTACATGTGAAAAAGATTTATTTTCCTATAGCTAATACAAAAAAAATTCTTTTTGCTATTATAGACCAACATAAAAAAGCTGCTGAGTTATTGTTAGATACATGTTACTGCAAGTTTCTGTAGCAACAGTAGCTTGCTTTCCAATTACACCTGATTTCCTGGAAATCAGAAAAAAGATGCATAGCTTAAGGCTGTTGATCATTTATGGTCTTGCACTTCTCAGTGAAATGACATGCACTAATTGTGTTGGAAATGCTTCATCCCTGGAGCCTGGTATAGATGAAAGAAAGCTAGGATATCCATGAAAAGCAGGCTTGAGTATATACATTTTATGTATTTGTATCCTAATTTTCATTCCAAAATGAAGCCCTAACAATTTTGAGCAAAAAACAACAACCCCACAATATTTTAAAAGATAAATGTTGATAAACTGCTAAAATGAACATATTTCAATAAATCTGTAAATATAATTTAAGTAGCAGCTAATTCAGTTCATGAACTACTATAAACTCATAAACACAGAGCTCTAGAAACAGTTGTATAGTTGTGTGAGCAGTGGTGGGTTTCAAAAAATTTTGGAACCTCTTCTGTAGGTGTGGCCTGCTTTCCGGGTCCACTGGTGGAACCTCTTCTAATCAGTTCGGTAGATTTGACGAATCGGTTCTACCGAATAGGTGCGAACTGGTAGGAACCCACCTCTGTGTGTGAGTATATACGGTATAGTTTTATAGTTAAGGTATTTTAGTTTTTTCTCAAAGCTTGAATATTATTCTTGTAATAATGTAAAATTCTAACTATTAGACTTCAAGCGTTTTTTGATGGAAATGTGGCTATATTATACTTACTACCATATGAATTGTATTTAGCATATGAGAAACAAACAAATAGACATCAATTAAAGCAAGTAAAGGTATTCCTTGTCTGGCTTTCAGGTGCTTTGGAAAATGTATGGAACCTGACCAGGAGAGATTCAACCTAGAAATAAGGAGGAACTTTCTGACAGTGGGAAAAATCAACCAACCCCTTCGGAAGTTGTGGGCGCTTCATCACTTGAGACTTTTAAGAAGAGATTGGACTGCCATTTATCAGAAATGGTGTATGGTTTCCTGCTTGAGCAGAGGGTTGGACTAGATGACCAACCCCCTGCCAATGACCTGCCAACTCTATTAATCTGTTTTCTGTTAAAAGACTGGCAATGGACCAAGTTTTATCGCTGCATAAACATTATGGTTAAAACTGGAACATTGGTGTAGCATATTTCTTTGAATCTCCCAACAGATATTTTTATAATCAACATTCATATAAAAATATATCTTTATATATTTGTCTTAATCATATACTAGCACTATATCTGAATGTCAAAACACCCCCATTTCACCTTTTTTTGCCATTAATGAAATAATAATCCAAGTTTTAAGGAAAAGGCACTAGCATGATATTAACTTATTCCTGAAGTTATAACAGAATAAGCTGAAGTTTTAGTTATAAGATTTCATGAGAAAATTGGAGTTAAGAAAACTCCTGGTCCCAGGATTGACAAGTTTCTTTTTTTTTTAAAGTGCCGAATTTTTTTTTTCCTTGTGGTACTGTTAAAACTTTTGGCAATACAAAATTGCTAGGCGCTTTGGAATGCTGCCTTCTTCTGTATTCACTACCTTTCACAACTTGTATTGGCAACAAAAAATGGGTTTCTAGAAATGTATGTTTAATTATGAATTGCTTCAAAACATAAATGGAATTTAATTGGTTACAAAGCTATATTCTAACAAACAGGAGATTGTTTCATATAATTAATTTACTAGGGCATAATTTAGTAGTTCTCATAAGCTCCACATTTGAATCCTGCAGGCACATAACAAACTGATTAGTAAATATAATAATGTAATTTATTCTACTGACAAGTGGAATTAAAAAGTGAAATATCCTACTTGATCAATTGCCATTTCAAGAACATTAGGACTTCATACAATTATGCTATTCATATGGTATGCAGAATCTGAATTTACAGTATCATTGTTGCATGAGTGATTTAATGTTAAGTTTCAGCCAAGATTTTTTTTAAAAAACTAGGAAGTCTAAGTACATAATTTAAAAAGGAAATAATTACTCTTCATAAAAATGTTTAACAAAGAAATATTTATGTAGATTTCTCATTCATCTCACTTCATGTTTCAGAATAGGCTTTGTATATTTTTTTCCTAAGTGGCCATCAATAAGGAAGGATTTAGGATGACACTCCAGTTTACTATGCCAAAAAAAGAGAATATTTATATTGCTTTTCTATGGATGCAGGCACTAGCTATGCATAGGCTTTGCAAAGAAGCCTCCGGAGAACGAAAAATGGACCTACGGGCAGCCCGGAAGTTTGGGAACTGACTTTTGGGTTGCCCTTAGGGCTACTTTTTCCCTCCAGAGTCTTTAGGTGGTTTCCCTGAAGCCTCCAGAGGGAGAAAAACAGCCCAACATACAAACTTGAAGTGCGTTCCCGAACTTTTGGGGCACGGTGCCATAGGTTCGCCATCATGGATATATACATAAATATACATACATACACACATACATGCATGCATACAAACGTTTGTGTGTATACATATATGTACAAATATCTTAATCACTGTCCATTTTAATTTTAATACATGGTAGAAAGACGAAACACAAGACGCTTTCAATCTTTTTTCTAGCAGTTATAAATGCATTTATATTTTATCATCACAAGTTAAGTTTATGTCATGGTTTCGTCCTTTTCAGTTCTTTCCTTTCTAATTATCAAACCTATAAATCACAAATTTATTTTTTTTGTTTTCAGAAAACGTTTAAAGTGCAAAAGTTACCTTAATTTAAAAAATTGTGTATTTTCTTCTAAATTCTTTCTGGAGATAAATATACTTTAAAATCCCATTACCATAATCCTGAAATTGATATTTGGTCTCAATTATTTTTTTCCTAGAATCTTAGATAACATGAGGGTATTTCTATCATTTACTCAAATGATAATAATTAAAAATTCTTTTTACCAATAATACTGTAAAATCTATTCTTATTTATAAAATGGCTCTTTAATTTGTCAAAAGGATTATTAGTGTTTCTCTTTTAATTTACACTGATCAGAGTGGATAAAAAGTGATGATTTTTTTTTAAAAAAATCATATTTTTAAATTTAAACCCGATTTTCTTATTTAAATCAGATTTTTTTTTAATCAATTTTATTTTAAGAAAATGTTTTTGGAGTAAAATGTATCTAAAGATAGTTTTCTATTTAAGATACATTAATAATTTAAATCAAATTCACCCCGACTGATCATGTTCTTCTTTTATTCTTCTTACTCTATCAAATGCCTCTCTCATTTGCTCCTTCTTGCTTAGCTACTCACCCACCCCATAAGCCCAGTTTTTGGTGTCTTCCTCAAAACAATGTAACTGAGTAGTGATTCCTCATACAGAAGAAAAAAAGATTTTACTGAATAATTTCGGATAAATGTTTAGAATGTTCTGATATACTATGTGAAAATGCAACAGATTAAGTAAAAATAAATATGGCTAATATTGATTGTAATAACTATTTCAATTATGTCTGTTTATGTTAACTATTTCTGACATCCATAACATATTTTTGATTCTTTGTTTAATAAAATTAAGAAATTCACCAAAGAAAGGCATTTCTTACTTAGCTATCCTATTAATAGATTCAAGTTCAATGTTCAGTATCTCACTGATTTAACCATTTACAGTATAGAAAATTAAACAATCTTTACTTATTAAACTTTTAGATGGACTATGATAAGGCAATAAAACATTTTGCTATATATTTAAGTGTGACTTAAACCCTTAAAATAAATTTTAATATATTTTACTGAAGTTAATTGTATTTTCAGGTGGCTAACATTCAAAGGTTACAAAGCAAGCACAAGAGTTTTAACTTCCAATGGTATTTTTCTCTGTATTCCATTCCACATAATTTACTACACACTGGAATTAAGATCCATTCATTTTTAAAAGCAATGTGCCCAATTTGTACTGGCGACTCTTATCCATTCAAGAAAGCAAATTAAAAGTTCCCATGGGTACATAACATTTGTATCTTGAGTATTTTTTTTAATCTTAGTCAATAATTTTAGTTATGCATATTAATGGAGAATATAAGGTTGATAGACTAAACTGAATATCACTATTAGTACAACATTACAGATCTTTTATAATACTTACCCCGTGCTCTTTGGCAGCCATAACTACTTTAAAAAGAATATCTTCCTCAACAAATGGTCTGACAGCATCATGGATTACTATTATTTCTGGTTTCTGGAGTGGGGCACAGAATGTATTGCCTTTTACAAATACTTTCAATCCATTGAAAATAGATCTGTGACGGGTTAGTCCTCCTTCCACTACCGTTGTCCGTTCATGGCCGTATTTTCTAATAATAGATTTCATTATTTCAATATTCTCTGAAGAGACCACAACAACAACATCAGTAATCCAGTTGATTCTGTAAGACATTGAAGAAAAAGTACAATGTCTAAAACTTCCTGGAACGTAATGTTTAAATTTTATTCTATTCGGAAATAAGTATATAATATAGCTTCCAAATTTTGCCTATACATTTAGTCTATTTTTCACCATAATACATAGAACAAATATTTACTGTATAATTTATAATATATATTCAGTGAGTGTACAATTGCAGCATTAGTAATAAGATTATGACTAGAGTAGAAAAACCTCTTGTAGTTATGACTATGTTTTACTAATTTTGATGGAAATATAATCTCCATTTCCAAATCGTAGTTTACATTTATGACTTCAGATTCATCTTGAAAGTTTTCCATGGGGTTGTTAGTTGAGGAAGTTGCAAGGCAAAGATAACATTTAAATTTAAAGTCTATTTTGATTAAGGTGTTGGATTAGAAATCTAAAAACTCAGGTTTCATTCCAATCTGAGCCTAACTAGTTAACTAGGTGACTTTAGACAATCTAATTCCAATCTACCTCATGCCTAGTTAACCTGAACTGAGCTCCTAAATAAGAATCTGAATATAAATCTAATAAGGAAATATAGAAATATATATATATTGTTGAAGTTTATTAGTGATTATAAAAATGTTCCTGCTGAATTTTATTAGTCAATATAATTATAATTTATGATTATATAATACAATTATTTATAATTTATAGGAAACTTGACTTGATAATTCCACAGCAAATTTTCATAATACAGTATTTTAATATGTTTATCTCCTGTTTATATCTTAGATCTAGGGCACATATTATCATATTAAAAGAGTGCTCCAGATTTATATATTCAAACTCTAATAAAAAAGGATTTTTTAAAATGTGAAGATAAATATTCTACTAGCATAAAATACACATTAAAACTAACATTTTATCATGCAACTATACATATTTTCAGAACACAGCTGAAGCAAACGAAGAACTGTGGTTTTTTTTTAAAAAAAAATTAAAACTTGTTAATTTGAATTTGAAAAGGTGATTCAAAGACAGTATACCCCATTCTTTCACAAATTCTGCGTCTGTAATGTGGTATTTATGTTTTCCTACTAATGCAAGTACTGCACTGCGTAAACTGTGTTGCTCTTGTCAATTCTATTGACATGGTCAGCAGAAAAGCTCAAAGCATCCTGTTTTTGTGCGTGGAACTAAGAATGTTGAAACTGATCTGAGGCTAAAGCTGACAAACATAATATCCAAATTCACAAACTAATACTATCTAAACAGAATACTTTATTTGGCCAAATGTGATTAGACACACAAGGAATTTGACTCCAGAGGTTCTCAATGTATATGCAAAGCAACAGATTAATAATAATCATACTATTGTGCCAATAAGATGGTAGTAGATAAGGTGAGAAGAGAATAATAATATTATAATCATATAATATGAGTAAATATATTGAGACATAATAAAATACAGTAAGGATTAAGTGTTTATAAGAGTGATGGCACAAGGACAAAAAAACCTGTCCCTGTGTCTAGATATTTTGGCATGCAAAGTCCTACAGTAAAGTGACCAGATTTTAAGATTAGTAAAGTGAGACACCATTGACGGATGGACAGGGGTGTTCTTGATTAAAACATTTCCTCCAGCGCTGTGGCTGAGGTGAAGCTGCCAAAGCTCCCACTGGTGCCTCCGCCCGTGGCAGCGGTGCCTCCCTCTCTGCTTGGAGCACCTGAGCTGGGCACTGCGTTACCCCTGCCGCCACCTCCTCCGCCACTGCGATGCTTTTGAGAAGCCACTGGGCCTTTTTTTCCTGCTGCCTCCCCCTCCGCCACCTTCCTACTGGCTCCCACAGCCTCATGGCTCCTCAAAAGCATGGCGGAGGAGGAGGGGGCAGGGGTAATGCAGTGCCCAGCTCAGGTGCTCCAAGCAGAGAGGGAGGCACCGCTGCCACGGGCGGGGGTGCCAGTGGGAGCTTTGGCGGCTTCACCTCAGCCACAGCACTGGGCGGCAAAAGTTTTAATCAAGAACAACCCCCTCATTCCATTCCCAGGCAGAAGAAAGAGACTCTGTGGAGGAGAGCTTGGCCAGTCATTGGAAGGCATTTGAGAAGGAGAAAAGCAGGCAAGGAAACTTCTCAAGAAGTTCCAGAAGCAGCTGCTTCTCCTCTGGAGGAGGGAAGGAGAAGGAAGGAAGGGTAGGGAGGTGGTGAATAAAAGAAAGCAGGAAAGAAGAAAGGGAGGGAGGGCAAGGAAAGGAATGGAAAAGAAAGTAAGGTAGAGAAGGAAAGAAAGCAGGAAAGAAGGAAGGGAGGGAAAGGGGAGGGAAGAGAAGGAAGGAAAAAAGGAAGATAAGGTAGGAAAGGAAAGAAAGACGGAGGGAGGGAGGAGAAAGGGAGAAGAAGGAAGAAAGAAGGAAGGAAAGAAGGAAGGAAAGAAGGAAGGTAAGGTAGATAGAGAAGGAAAGGAGGGAAGGATGAAGGAAGGGAGAAGGAAGAAAAGAAGGAAGGGAAGGTAGATAGGGAAGGAAAGAAGGAGGGAAGCAGGAAGGGGAGGAGGGAGGAGAAGGAAGAAAGGAAGGAGAGAAGGAGGGAAGGAGGAAGGGAGGGAGAAAGGGAGAAGGAAGGAAGAAAGGAAGGAAAGAAGGGAGGGAAGGAAAGAGGGGAGGGAGGTGAAAGGAAGGAAGGGGAAAGAGAGGAAGCGAAGAAAAGGGAGGGAGGAAGAACCCGGCTTTCCTGAGAACGGTCTGCTCTGGGCTGGGGAGGGTGAACCAAGAAGTTTAGACGGACTTTGCTGGCGGTTGCAAAGCAGCCTTCCCCTGATTGCCTTCCCCCAACACCCCCTAACCCTTTCAAAAGCCACCCCCATCGCTGGCCTCTCCGACCCAGATCCCCTCCTGCCTCCCCTCGGCTCACCCGGACCAGGTTGCTGATGGCGGCTTGCACAGCGGCCACCGGGGCAGTGACGTCCAGGATGGCTTTGCCATCTACCTCGCCCTCCTCTTGCATGATGACCAGGTGGGAGATCTACTGGGCCACCGGCTCCAGGATGCCCTCGATGGTGCGGGTGTGGAAGACCGGCATGGCTGCAGGGAGAGCGGCGCCCAAGAGAAGCGGGGAAAAAAACTTGCGACGGCTGAGCCGCTTGACCCGGGACTGAGCACTGGGGGCTTTGGGGAAGCCCTTCAGACTTTGGGGACCGGAGCCGCAGCCGAGCCGGGACTTCCCCCTCAAAAAAAAAAAAAACACCTTGCTTCGCCCAGCTCAGCCCTCCGCTCTGCAGTCCTGACCCCACGCCACTAATCCCCAGTTCTAGCTGCCTGCAAAGGACCTCCCCAGCTTCCGGAGCCTGTGACAGTAGAAATCACTGTGCAGCAGTTGCAAACTGCCGCACAATGTTTTCTTTTCATGTGCGTGGTCGCGTGAAAAATCAGGACTTTTTAAAAATGCCGAGAAACACGGGACAAATTTTTAAAAAATCGGGACTGTCCCGCCAATAGCAGGATGTCTGGTCACCTTACCCTATAGTGGCATCCTGAGGGGAAGCATTGAAACAAATGATCAAATCCAGGATGTGAGGAAACTATAGACATTTTCTCAGTCCTTGAACCCTCTCATTCCATGAACGATTCAGTTCATGCACATTCATTACGTTAGAAAAGTACATTTATTAAAATCTAAATTATATACTTTGATTAAGTGGTCCTCCAAAATATTAAAAAGATTTCAAGCAGTTCATGTGGAAAAACAAAAACATTACACAAACCCTTTGATCTTCATTATTGCAGGATGTAATGGACATAATTGATTTGTTTATCAAAACAATTGGAAATAAAGAAAACCTATAATATAATAAATACATTATTCTAAGCATATTTTAATCACTAATACTTAAAAAAGTATCACAACTTGTTTATTCTCTGAGAAAAAAATATTCTTAAACTTCCTACTTTGTACTAAATTTGCAGAAAATGTGTGATTCATGTTTTCCAGATGTCACTTTTGTTTTTAAAAAGTTGAGCATGCTGTAACACAGCCAACAAAAAAATGAATGAAAAGAAATTGGTCTGAAATTAAAAGATTAATTATTTTAAAACATAATTAGATTTGAGATAATTTTGCATTGAACTTATACCCTGGCAAACATGGAGAGTTAGAAAACTTCTTAGCTTCTACACTTGATCTTAACCAAAAGACTGAGAAGCGATCATACCCATTTATAAAAAAGGTAATAGAAATGACCCAGGCAATTACAGACCCATTAGTCTTCTAAACATTATTAGTAAACTGTATACAAAACACCTAAACTATAAACTTCAGGATTGGCTAATTTCAGGGGAGATAATCAAAGATGAACAAGCTTGTTTTAGAGAAGGAAGATTTACGGTGGATCACATCTGGTACTCCACCATCTAGTACAAAAATACAGGCCTTTGATTCAATATCCAGGAAAACACTCTTGGAGAAATTAAAATGCACTACTATCGATAAATGCCTCCTTTTCCTCATATAAAACTTGTATGACAATTCCACCTTGAAAGCGAGGTGCAATCCTCAAGGGATTCTAACTGGCCTAGTAAGGGTACAAAAAGGGGTATGGCAGGGTTGCATCCTGTCCCTCTCCCTTTTTAACTTCTATATCAGCGATGGCGAACCTTTTTTGGCTCACATGCCATATGTGGGGGGAGTGCACGGGAGTCGTGTGCGGGTGTGCTGCACCCATAATGCAATGTGTGATCCCCCAGTGCACATACGTGCACTACAGGAACTCCCTCCCATTTTTGCATGCTTTCTTTGCCCTCCCCAGGCTCCAGATGCTTTATAGGACCCTGGGGAGGGCGAAAACAGACTCCCCACCCTTCTGAAGGCCCTCGGGAGGCTTCAGGGACCTTCAGGAGGCTTCCCTGAAGCCTCCGGAGCACTCAAAACGACCCTACAAACAAACCAGAAGTCCGTTCCTGAACTTCTGGTTTGCCCATAAGGCTGGGGTTTTTTTTGCACTCCGAGGCTTCAGGGAAGCTCATGAAGCCACAAGGGGGGCCTCCGTGGGGGGCAGGGACTCATGTTGCCCTCCCCAGTCTCCTATAAAGCCTCTGGAGCCTGGGGAGGGCAAAAAATGGCTTTAAAAAAGGGTGAACTCAGCTGGCCAGCACACGCATGCGCGCTGACTAGCTGATGGGGCAGCGCCTTGCATGTCTTGACAAATGGCTCCGTGTGCCACCTGTGGCACGCGTGCCATAGGTTCGCCATCCCGGTTCTATATCAGCCCTCTGATCGATCTTTTACAGAACCCTAATCTGTATCCTCCAAAACTAGCACAACACAAAATACCGATTCTCCTATATGCCGATGATGCCGCTATTATTTCACAAACTCCTGTAGGACTGAAGAGACAAATTAGGGCAACACTTGGCTATTTCAGGCAAAACAAGCTGGTCCTTAACTTTGATAAATCAAAAATTTTAATTTTTGCTAAAAGACGTAGCCAATACTTCTGGAAAATAGAAGGCATAGTTTGGAAAAGGTTAGAATATTTAGATATCTTGGGGTGGTTTTCCACTCACAAGGGACATGGAAGGCACACCTGTATCATACATGGCAAGCAGCCAATAGGTCCTCAAATGCAACTAAGCACTTCTTTTACACAGGCATAGGGCAGTTAGTACCTGCTGCCTTAAAACTTTTCAAGGCCAAAACATTGGAGCAAATTCTATATGGGGACAAACAGGAATCCTTGCAAAAAAAAAAAGATTTGCTAGAAACCATACAAACCAAATTCCTGAAAGCTATTTTAGCTTCACCCAAAGGAACTCCAATGCCCAGTTAAGAATTGAGACAGGCATGCTCAAATTCAGGTAAGAGCCTGGAAGATGATGATCATTTATTGGCTTAAAATACATTTCTTTCAAGAGGGACTGTCCCCAGTAGTGTTGCTTGACAACTTCCCCTTCCCCTGGAAATAGGCAATAGATCACAAGCTGGGCTCTTATGGGTTCTCACCAGTATTCTTAAAGTCCTTAGGCCAGCGATGGTGAACCTTTTTTGGCTTGTGTGCCAAAAGCGGGGGGAGTGCAGGGGAGTCAAGCGTGTGCGTGCCACATGACCCCAGCATGCATGCATGCATGCATGACCAACGCTTCCCTCCATTTTTGGCATGCTTTTTTCACCCTCCCCGGGATCCAGAGGCTTTATAGGAGCCTAGGGAGAGCGAAAACAGCCTCCTCCACCCTCCCGGAGGCCCTCTGGAGGCTTCAGGAGATTCAGGACTTCCGGTTTGTTCGTAGGGCCAGTTTTAGCCCTCCTGAGTCTTCAGGAACCTTCAGGATGCTTCCCTGAAGGCTCTGGAGGGCAAAAAAATGACCTTACGAGTGATTTCCGGTTTGCTCATAGAGTCATTTTTTGCCCTCCAGACCCTTCAGGGACACCTCCTGGAGGCCCCTGAACGCTTCGGAGGGCTAAAACCGGCCCTATGAGCAAACTGGAAGTCTGTTCCTGAACTTCTGGTTTGCCCTTAGGGCCGGTTTTTCGCGCTCCAGAGGTTTCCTGAAGTCTCTGGAGGGTGAAAAATGGCCTCAAAAGAAGGCCGCAGTCAGCTGGTCAGAATGCGCATGCACGCTGAACAGCTGACAGGACAACACCTCACCTATAAGCATCTTATGCCGCACTTAATAACTCACACATTTGTTTACTAAGGGCTTCAGAGAGAGCGGGGGGTGGGTAGACGTCATTAAGGAAGACTTACTCACTTAACAGCTAGCCCCATTTGCGACTGCAGTAGGCAGACAACCATTATAATGGTTATAGATTGAGGACCAGCTGTTTCATTTATCAGACGTAACTCAGGTAATTTTTACAGCTACAAAGCTAATAACATTGTTTGCCAGCAGCATTTTCAGAGACACCAGAGATACTAAAACAATTAGTTAAATCTTTTAAACCTAGAAGACTTACTGTTTATTTTTATAGTTTTACCAATCAATTAATTTGAAATTTGGAAGTTAAGAAATGGAATAAAGAATGAGAAGTTCTTATATTGCCTAGATAATGGGAAAATATTTTCACTTCCATAGCAATAGTCTCAATAGGTCAAACTATGGATGAAAACTGCTTAGAATGTATGGGACTTTATTGCGCCTGTATAGAAAAGGACAATCTAAGACATCATTTTCTTGGAAATGTAATAGTTATAATACTTCTTCAAATCATATGTTTCACAATGCCCTATACTTACTATGTTTGAAATAAAATAGTGGATTATATAAATGTGACTGTGCAACAAAAGCTAAAACTTTTGAAATGATAATCTTTACTTGAACTATATTGGTAGTATATGGAATCTGACAACAGGATAACATAAATGGATTGCCCATGCTCTTACTAAAGCTAAAAGATTGATATTGCCATCATATGAATGGAGACATGATTACACTTCCTCGTTATAAGTGGATTGCTAACAGATGTAGACTTATTTAAGTTAATAAGTCAAAGACCAACTGTATTAATACTCTCCATACAAATATTATTTGTACAAAAGTATTGAGCACAATTATTTTGTTGCTATCTATTCTTCTAACAAGCTATTTTAGCCCATGATAAATAAGTGAATGAACCATTTTCCCAAGAAGGCATTTTACATAATAATATAAAGTATCCTAAAGTTGTCTGACTGAATGCAAAATTTCCATTTACATGTCCATTTCCCCCCATATAACAGTTCTATTGACAAAGAACAATAAAACAAAACTGAATAGCATAAAAAACTTTCATAAAACAGTTATGCAAACTACAAGAATTTAAAACTTGAATTGATAACAAGGTGCTTGAGAGCAAAAGTCACCGTCCATGCCTTAGTGGATGTGAAGTTTTGTTTTACTCAACTTCATTGTTTGTTTCTTTTTAAAGTCTGTTAGTTTAAAAAAATAATTGCAAAGTTAACATCCTACAAAGCAAAGAATTGACCTTAATAGAAATAGCACTTAGACTTATATACCACTTCTTAGTGCTTTGCAGCCCCATCTAAGGAGTTTATAGAGTCAGAATATTGCCCTCAACAATCTGGATTCTCAGTTTACTGACTCAGAGCATAATCTATATTTCTAACACGAACTCTGTGCTTCATATAGATCTCAGATAATAATCTTAGCAAATAAGATAGTGGGTAACTCGCTTTGCTTTCTGGTTGGTTCAGTAGGCCACTGAAATCATTTTGAGTATGCCAGAAAATGTATACTTTTAATTCCTGAAGAGTTTGTTAATTTAAAAATCTGCAGATCTCAATCTAAATTAAATGAAATTGAGCAAGTTTTAGTTCAATGAGTGCAGTGCTGGATGCAATACTAGCATAATGACTCACACTAATGCACTGCAGAAAAATAAATTATTTGTCCCAAGCCAATATTATTTCATGCTTGTTCTTTCAATTATATGCTTGGAACAAATACAAACCCATTTTGTTTTCCACAATTCCATCACACAAAATATATAAAAGATTTTAAGGGGTGAGTGGGTCCAGAACCAGGATATTTTGTTCAACATGCACAAGAAGAAACTTCATTTAGAAGTTTTTCCGTATTTCTCAATCAGGTATGATCCATTAAATGTGAAGTTCTAAACTTATCCTGTTTGTTTGTTTGTTTGTTTGTTTGTTTGTTTGTTTGTCTTCAAATCATCTATTAGTTTGGATTATCTTTAACCCGGATGGTTTTACAGAAATTTAAAAATACAACTATGACAAATTCTCAAAGTCAAAATACATAACAAACCTGAAACTTCAATTAAAGAACTGCATGGAACAACAGATGATAAAATACTACAACATTTTTACTGCAGTTGAGTGGATGATGTACATATCAAAAATATACAACAAAAAGACTTAGGGAATGTCGGATCCTATGTTTTAATGTCTTTTTTGATCTCCTGCAGGCATAAAAAGGGATTGAAAACAAAATTATAGCACAGAAATTTGGAACTCCTAACAGTATATAATTAAATGAAAATTTAATACTATAACTCTATTATAAAGAAACCAAAGGGGGGAAAATACAAGGATTACTAGTAACTTTAAAGCTAAGTACAACATAATAAATCAACATTAAATGCAATATAAATAAATATATTACTGTTAATCAATTTAATAATTTGAGACATTTCCTAATGTAATAATCAATATAAACAAATCATTGTATAATTCTGAAGTGAATTACAGTGAAACTACTTCCTGCTTCATAAAAATCCTGCCAAAAATGAATTGGTTTTCCTTTTGAGGAGATCATGCTCCAAATATAACTTTCAAAAGTAAGAGCTAAATAGAAAAAGGCTCTTATGGAGACAGATTGATTAAAAGGAAAAATATAAACAAGCAAAATATACAAATAACAAGAAGATAAAAATAAAATATATAAAATAAATAAATAATATCCTAATAAGTTGTGATGATCACCTTAACTTCTAGTTAATCAAAACCCATTCTTATCTACTCTATATGAAATTATTATTCAGTATATTGGAGCCTTCTCAAAGAACAGATGTGCAGATGTTTATGATATATCTTTGGCTAATCATTATTTATTAATTGTATGAAAATTAGTTATATGTATACTGCTCAGCATATATATTGTTCTTAATTTACACAAATGCCTTCTTCTTTTATAGAAAAGTGCATAATGTTCTTTTTGTTGTTGTTTAATGGAATTAAGGAACTTTTTTCAACTTGTTTCACAAATACATTTTAATATGAATAAAACCAATGGCGCTAAGTGCACTATTAAACTGAGTGTAAATTGACTAAATTTTAAATAGGATGTTCTTGTAAAAATAATCCAGAAAATCAACACCAGGGTTTAAATAATGTTCCCAAAGATCTAATTAAAGTAGGACCAGCAAAAAAGAGAAAAAATCAGTTCATCAATCAATCTTCATTGTAATATTATAACTAAGACTATACTAACCTAAAAACTCATCCAAAAGTAATCTAATACCAGACTAAGCCTTAGACCTCAAAGAAGTCAAATCCTAACCCTACCTTTCCCTGAATGGTTGAACAACTGATTCAAAAATTTCTTCTGTCATAAAAGATCAATTAAAACTAATGATTATGCCAAACTAAATCACTACTAATAGAGATCGTTTAATGTAAATTAATCCTCAAGAAAACCTACCTAAGATTAATTTAATATAAATGTTTTACAGTGAAGGTTATCTTAGTGTTCTGACTTTAAAATTTACCTTGACAAGGAATAATGAAGTCTATGTCAGTAATTTCTACTGACGTAACACAAATGTAGATTCACTGCTACTGAAAATTTACTCAAAAGCCTATCATTGAATTAAATGTAAGACCAGACTTTATGGGAGGCCATCATAAGCGAAACTGCATTCTAATGACAATTCAATTTTTGTACCCTAAAAGTTATATAAACATATCACTCTCACATAAAATAAAGACGAACACTATATGGATATATAAAAACTAATTCTAAAGCTAATTATTGAAACCAATGTAACCAGAACTGAAGGAAACCTAGCTCGAATTATACCAATAAA
Source organism: Thamnophis elegans (assembly GCF_009769535.1). NCBI lineage: Eukaryota > Metazoa > Chordata > Lepidosauria > Squamata > Natricidae > Thamnophis > Thamnophis elegans. The sequence goes on from NC_045558.1 coordinate 37,382,208, forward strand.
AATAATTACCCTGGCAGTTACCCAACACAATAAATTAAACAATATATTCTAAAATTACTCCAAATGTCGCAAGATTCGTTTTTCTCATCATGTACATGTATACATCCGAATTAGACTCTGTTGTTTCTCCATGTCATATATGTGGGTATGTGCATAATTTTGTAATTATTATTTATTTTGTCATGTTTGTGTAGTGTATATTGGAGTTGGTGACCCTTTGACAGCTGTATGCAACTAAATTTCATTTTAATGTATGCCAATTAGTGTACTTTCAAAGTAACAATAAAGTTAGTCTAAGTCTAACATCAAACTACACAGCTCAAGTAACCTTACCATTAAACATATGTCAAGAGATGTATATCCCTAGATTTTAAAATACTACATATTATCATTTTGTAGAATTGCCATCTCTGCTTTATTGATACAAATTTGAATGTAGGTGATCTTTAAAAGACCATTCAGGATCCAGAATACAACAGTGCATATGATGAAGATCATACATCAATTCATGGGGATTGCTGCGCTGTTCTGGGAGTTGTCGTCCAGACATTGTTACCAAGTTTGAGAAACACTGATGTGGTTAATGCACCAAGTCAGAAACCAAAGACTTTGTGAGTTCTTAGGCACAAAGGGAACTGAATGACCTTAGGCTACTCACTATCTTTCAGTCCTAGGAAGGAAGCAACATTGACTAGAAAGCATACAGAGGGAGGGGAAGATAATGAATATGAATACATCCAAATCGTTCCATGAATCTTATTACACAGAAAGCACACATCCTCACTTTAAATACATCATGAGAAGTTCAGAACTGCACATGAGAAGTTCCATCTTTAACCTTTTCCTTAGCCATGCTTCCACCGTGCTAAGCAGCAGCCTCCCAAACCCTCCAAGTCTGGGCCAAGCTGCTCTTAGTGCTATCATGAGCTTTGTAAAACTCGCTATGCACAGCTCCGCTTTGCGCGCATGCGTAGAACGGAACAGCCCTTTGAAGCACCTGGCCCGTTACGCATCTTTTCCCCTCTTAAGCACATGGGAATGGGATGCTGAGTGACACAGGTGTGTTTGGGACGGAAGGATGCAGCAACAATATAGCTTTACCTTTCTATCGCCCGCACGGTATAGCTAATGAGCGGCCTTCCCAGCATGGGGCAAAACTGCTTCGGGGTGCTGCCACCCAGCCTTTCCCCGCTTCCTCCGGCAGGTAGAACTGCTGCTACCGATACTGGCGGCGATCGCCGGCAGGGTCCGGTCTCAAATGCCTCTTCTAAGTCATCGGCTTTCCCGACTCCAGCCCCCGGCGGCTCCATTACGTGCTTACCCCTCAAAAACGACTCGCAGCAGGCTACGCTCAATTGCTTTGCCTTGGATTTGAAAACTGTGAGTCGCAAGAGTGCCCCGTTTTAATCACTCCATATTGTCATGGGACAATTGATTTTAGTCTCCATTTTTAAATCGTTTCTTTAAAGCTTTGCTGGCCCTTTAAAGGACCTTTCGGAAGTGGAAGAGAAGCCGAAGAACGGGCGGAAGAGAAGGGGGGGGAAGCTGTTTTACCTACTGCGCACGCGTTGCGCTTCTTACTCAGCTGGAAAGCCATTGATTGGAGAAGCAAAAGCTTCTAGTCTCGTTGCTGGGTTCAGGCTGTGCCCGCTGTTTGGATTGCGATGTACCTTTCAAATGTTTTTATTCATGCATATATGGTGTGTTGACTTTAAAAAAGGCTTTTATAAACCCAACAGGTTCAGAGAGATTCCCATTCTCGCCTTTTGTCACAGAAACTTATCTTAAATATTAACTTGTATTCTCTGCCATAAAATATACATAAAACTATGTTTTCTATGAATATAGACTGTCGTAGATGCAAGTAATCTACACTATGGGGCATATATTTAGTATTTATTCTTCTGTGAATACTTGATAACCTCTAGAAAGGTTAAGAATGCTGACACCAACTTTAGAATATAGTGGTTTTTATGCTTAAAAAGTTTTGAAAAATTAAAAATGGACAATACAGATTCTGATGGGCACAATGAAAGGTATCTGCTAGTAGATTGGTGCCTGTGATGATATGTTGCCTGTAACAACTTTTAATTTCCTTAGAATTCAGCTAAGACGCTGAACTTGTCGATCAGAAAGGTCGGCAGTTCAGTGGTTCGAATCCCTAGCGCTGCGTGAGGAGTGAGCTCCCGTGACTTGTCCCAACTTCTGCCAACCTACCAGTATGAAACCACGTAAAAATGCAAGTAGAACATCGTTCCAGGTGCCTTTCATTTTTAGTCATGCCAGCCACATGACCACAGAGACATCTTCAGACAGTGGTGGCTCTTCAGCTTTGAAACAGAGATGAGCACCTCCCTCTAGAGTCGGGAACAACTAGTACATACTATATTGCCAAAAGTATTCGCTCACCCATCCAAATAATCAGAATCAGGTGTTCCAATCACTTCCATGGCCACAAGTGTATAAAATCAAGTACCTAGGCATGCAGACTGTTTTTACAAACATTTGTGAAAGAATGGGTCGCTCTCAGGAGCTCATTGAATTCCAGCATGGAACTGTGATAGGATGCCACCAGTGCAACAAATCCAGTTGTGAAATTTCCTCGCTCCTAAATATTCCACAGTCAATTGTCAGGTGTATTATAAGAATGTGGAAGTGTTTAGGAACCACAGCAACTCAGCCACAAAGTGGTAGGCCACGTAAACTCGTCCAACATCAGTATGTGACCTCGCAAATGCGCTTCTGGAAGAATGGTCAAAAATTCCCATAAACACACTCCTAAACCTTGTGGACAGCCTTCCCAGAAGAGTTGAAGCTGTTATAGCTACTAAGAGTAGACTGACGTCATATTGAACCCTATGGATTAGAAATGGGATGTCATTTACAGTATGTTCATATGCGAGTAAAGACAGGTGAGCGAATACTTTTGGCAATATAGTGTATGCGCGAGGAGAATCTTTACCTTTAATACTTCTAAAGTCCACATGCCTACTTCCAAGATTTGCAGTTTTTTCTCTGGAAAGACAATATTTATAAGCTGGCATCCTTACATATACATCTTTATACTGTTTATGAGCAGCTATTTAGATTTTAGAAATGGTGGTAGAATTTTTATGTTTTATGTTTTTATTAGTACAGTTTTGCTATTGTGGACAGAATAATTTCCTATAGATGTTGTGGCTCCTATACAATAGACTACTTTCTTCTATATTGAAAAACAAGAAAGTTTTACATAATTAATCTAAATAAATGGAGTGAATCCTAAAATACCCGTAACTTGTGGTGTATTCCACAACAGATTTAATTAAAAAAAAAAAAAAAGGTGATAAAACAACTTTGGGGATAAGGCACCAGACTAGAAACCAGGAGACAGATATTTCTAGTCCCACTTTAGGCATAAAAACTGGCTAGATGATTTTGGGCCAGTCATTTTCTGTCAACCCATAACAATCTGTTGGTAAATTCTTGTCACAACTAATGGATCAGCATTTGCACCTTGTACGGGCAGAAAAAAAAGTTAAAAAATAAAGTAGCCATCTTTATTTTTGCTCATCCCTATCCCATGCATACATCTGCATGTGGGTTTAGGTTTACGTTTTGTTTTATTTATATGCCGCCCTATTCCCAACGGGACTCAGGGCGGCTCACAAACCTAAGGGGGGAAGGGAAACACAAAAATTACAAATACAAGCATTTAAAAGTAACCAACAGACACACAAATTGAGAGGGGAAGGGAACTCATCAACCCCATGCCTGCCGACATAGCCAGGTTTTAACGGCTTTTCGGAAGGCCTGGAGAGAGGTGAGGGTCCGAATCTCTGCGGGGAGTTTGTTCCAGAGGGCCGGAGCTGCCACAGAGAACGCCCTCCCCCGGGTAGTAGCCAGATGGCCAACCCTGTGTGATCTAATGGATCTTTGGGAGGTAATTGGCAGCAGGCGGTCTCTCAAGTACCCAGGTCCAATACCATGAAGGGCTTTATAAGTGACAATTAGCACCTTGAAGCGTATCCGGAGACCAATCGGTAACCAGTGCAGCTCGCGGAGGATAGGTGTAACGTGGGTGTACCGAGGTGCACCCACAATCGCTCGCGCAGCTGCATTCTGGACGAGCTGAAGTCTCCGAATGCTCTTCAAGGGCTGCCCCATGTAGAGCGCATTGCAGTAGTCCAGTCTTGAGGTCACGAGGGCATGAGTGACTGTCGCGAGTGCCTCCCGGTTCAAGTAGGGACGCAATTGGTGCACCAGGCGAACCTGGGCAAATGCCCCCCTGGTCACAGCCGACAAATGATGTTCTAAAGTCAGCTGTGGGTCCAGGAGGACTCCCAAATTGCGAACCCTGTCTGAGGGGCATAAAATTTCACCCCCCAGCCTGAGTGATGGAATGCTAACCAAATTTTTGGGAGGGAAACATAACAGCCACTCGGTCTTGTCTGGATTGAGTGCAAGCTTGTTGACCCCCATCCAGATCCTGACAGCCTCCAGGCACTGGCACATCACGTCAACCGCTTCACTGGAAGTATCAGAACATAAATAACTACTGAACGAATATAAACTATGATCTACAATAATATAGTAATACAAGCAAAGATAGAGGGGAAAAAACAAGAGCTGTTTTACATGCTGTTATTATACTGAATAATAATGGAGCTTTCTGATAACATTTTAATACAATGACTTTCTGCAATTGATACAGATGATTAGGTATACACGAAGTCTACATTTTAAGCCTTAAAACATTCTTTTTAAGGGTAAATCTTTCCTTAAATCTTGTTTCTGTTCTAAAATCTGAACTTTACATAAGACCTAATTGCACCAACTATGGTACTAGTGATGTAGAAACATTGCTTTTTGAAATAAAAATTTGCACTAGTATCTGCAAGTGTCTCGGGATGCACCACACATAAGGATTTAGCTTATAATATTTGACAGATATGTGAATAATTTGTGAAACAATTGATTTGTACTTCTTATGTCTAGCATCAGTAAGAATTAAGTGCTATAAATCCATATTTATAGTGCAAAATGTGCATGCATTCAACATGCATTGTTATCCCCAATTCCATTGTATATTTCACAATGTTAGCTTCCAAATTCTGTATATCCTTTACTTTTCAATTTAGAAACTGGAAAGTGAGAACCATAACAGCATTTTAATAATAATGCAAGTCATACTGCCTTATGTTTCATCTATTTTATTTTGAAAACATGTTAATAACAAATTGAAGGCAGGATTGAAGTGTGGATTTATAAATACTATTTGTATATGGCATCATGTATTCAAGGTAATTCTTTAGTTATAGAAAATATAATTTTGCATTTATATATGTTAACTAGGAAATACATTTGAATTTAGGAAGGAAAAGAGATACAAATTACTATGTAGATCTCAGAAGGTTCATATCAGTTCCACTTTCAATGTCTTTATGCTGTTTTCTTCTTAATCATTCTTATTGCAAGATACTTCAGTTACAAAAGAAGCTAGAGCACAATCTATGTTTTGTCACATCACATATCACATTGCACACATATTGGACAGCTATGTTGTACTTTCAGCATCATTTTCTAGAGAACGGAATTCATACTGGGTGCAGAACATAAATCATCCATCTCATACTACACTATGTATATTTTGGAAGAATGGCAGGATGGATAAGGATGCTAATTCCAATCTGTTACTATAATCAATAGGTATTTCTAAATGTCATAGATGAATGTGCATAATTATGTTTTATTTACATGTTTTATATATATATATATATATATATATATATATATATATATATATATATATACACATACATACATACATACATACACACACACACACACACATACACACACACACACACAAGTACATATATGTGTGTGGGATTATGTTTATGTATGTATGTATGTATGTATTACAATGTTTTGGTGTCTTCTGGGTATGCATTTATCAAATACTTGAAATTTGAACCCCATCTTATCATTGTGAGCATACTAGGATAGGGTATATTTTAATAACCCAATAAAACTCATGTTTGAAAAACTGGGAATTCTGTTTGCACTCCAGTTCTAATCTGAATTTCTGAGACTGCAGGAAACCATCCCAAAAAAACAATATATAAATATATGTAGTTTTCTCTCAAGCTAAGGAGGTTGATGTTAGTACTGCCTTAGTTACTGATGCTATCAGAAATAACTTCATGTTGTAAGATTCCCTTTCATCTGCCTGCTTTTCATAGAAAATAGTCCTGGATCTCAGTTCAAGCTGGATTTTCTTCAAGATATTAGTTTTAAATTTTCTGTTTGCTTATCCTGAATGTCAGTTCAGCTTAATACATTATATTGAAGTTAGCCTAATCATAATAATTAAAAGCTTGCATGTTATCTACAAACTTGATTCTATTTTTGAGGACAATTGAATTTAGGAAGGAAAAGAGATGGGCAATGCATTCCTATTGTACTTTTTTTCTCAAAGTTAAGACCCACTGTGTTTCATGGAGTTTACTATATACAGAATTGGGTGGCAAATAAATTTGAATGCATGCATGCATGCATGCATGCATGAATGAATGAATGAATGAATGAATGAATGAATGAATGAATGATTCCCTGATAACTCTGCACAGAATTGGCTGCTTTCTGATGTAATGAGGTTGATTGGGCTACAAAGCAAAGTAGAAATATGAAATTATTTGAAAAGTTGGCTGTCTTTCAGGAAAACTCTGGCAGGCTCAGTTAAATGGATAATGCCAAAGCAAAAGGAAGAAGCCCTGTGACAGAATGTCTGCCTGGCTCATAAATCTGCAGACAAATTTAAGTTTTAACCTGAAGCTACATTTATAAGTATGTCAGTAAAATTAAATCAAAGCTTTCTTGCCTGGCCTGCAGGAAAGGAAATGCATCATGAAAAGAGAATGTTTTTCAGCACTCACCATTTTTTCTGAGTTGTCTAAACCCTCCAAGTTAGCACATTAGCCACAAAAATTCCAGAGTGGAATGTGTTGAACTCACACATGATTAATATGGCACTCTTTAAGGAAGGATTCAAAGACCAAGTTTAGAGAGATGATTGTTATTTATGAAGCAGAAACATTTTAGTATTTCCAAGGGCATTATTTAAAAAGTCAGCATTATTCTACTACCTGCACTGAACTTGGTTTGACATTTCAAGATTGCTAGATCTTTGAAAATGAAGGAATTTTAGATGTTCCAATTTTTACCAGTAAGATTATTATTATTTTAAGGAGACAAAGCAGAACAGAAAAAAACAAAACTCCTATTTTTTGTTGCAACAGAATACCATGTAGATCGTGTTTTAAATGAAAAATACGTTCATGCTTTCCTAATATATCTGTTCAAATCACTGTATATTATTATTTCATGGCACTATCAAATTAACTTCTGTACCGCAGTAGAATACATTTCTTTATTTTTTCCCCAATATTTAGCAGAGGACATTTTTATCAACAAATAACAGTTTACTAATAATTACTAATAACATTGTTCTTTCAGCTTAGTTCCTAATTTCATTTCAGTACTGGATTTTTAACAATAGTAATCATTCCTGTCCTTAAATGTAATTAATACTTTTCAATGTACACTTTTTATTCTAAAATCACACAGAAGCTTAATCATAACTATCTATTACTGCAAACAGATCTGTTAACATTCTGAAACCACCCACCCATTCAAATATTTCATATATATTGTATTCAGCAAATGAAAAGTGTATCAGGTGAAAGCTATTATTTTACAGTAGGTAATATAGTTAATATGTCAAGATGTCTTTTTAAATGCTCGTTATACTTTAATCAGAACATAGCTAAGGTTCAGAAGATAAAGTCACTCATTCTTGACATAAATAATTCTGGTACTGTGCCAAGCTCAGAGGTCAAGAGCAAGATTAAATCAAGAACAGAAATGCTATGTCGGATCCAGAAGATGCAAGTGAGCAAGTGATGCCCTTTTAGATATTTAATCACAACTTATTCACCTTTTTCGCTATTGGCTCATTTCCTATTCCTAATACAATATGGGGCTCTTTCATGTGACATAGTGTCTATGTTCAAACAGTGTGATTGACCCAGTGTAATTATCCAAATAGAAATACTCTTTATATCAGTAGGTATACATGATAGCACATGACTTGGTGAAATGGGGATCAGTCATATGATTACCTCCCACCTATTGCAAAGATTACTTGAAGGTTGTCACTTTTTGCTGCTTTTTTTCTATTATTATGTAGAAGGAAATTACAACACCACTACTAATAGTACAGTTGTAAGGGGCTGTGAAAATAACCTTGGGAACTAGGATAAGGAGCTCCCTCAGGCTAGACTATAATTAGACAAAAGATCTGAGCTCACAGAAAAAATGGATATAGAAACCTACCTAGTTCTCTGAAAATAAAGGCAATAGAGAGAAATATTTTCAGACTTCCAGGATTCCATTATTCCAACCTTATAAAGAAGGTAGGCTTACTATTCATGAATTTTATTTGTTGTCTGAATTACCACAAAACGCTGATTACAGTCAGCCTCTGAAAAACAGAGATTATCCATCATATTCTCTCTCTACAAGAAATTGTAGTTATTTCTACAAGTATTTCTAGACATTCTCTGTATACATTTTAAGAATGGTCCAGTTAAATGAATAAAAATATTCTATTTGTAATCTATTAAAAATGGCATTAGAGACCCATAGCCAGTTGTGCCCAAAATTTCAATTTGTTAAGTGCCCTCACTTTACAACCTTTATTGTCACAGTTCTTAAGTGAATCACTGCAGTCTTAATTTAGTACTAGAATTGTTAAGTGAATCTAGTTTCCCCACTGATTTTGCTCGTCAGGTCACATAAGGTGATCACATGACCTTGGGACAAATATCAAAGTATATGCCCATTGCCAAGCATCTGAATTTTGGTTACGTTATTGAGCCGTGGTGGCACAGTGGTTAGGGTGCAGTACTGCAGGCCACTTCAGCTGACTGTTATCTGCAGTTCAGCGGTTCTAATCTTACCGGCTCAAGGTTGACTCAGCCTTCCATCCTTCCGAGGTGGGTAAAATGAGGACCCGGATTGTTGTTGGGGGCGATATGCTGACTCTGTAAACCGCTTAGAGAGGGCTGAAAGCCATATGAAGCGGTATATAAGTCTAACTGCTACGTGACCATGGGGATGCTTCAACAGTCATAAGTGTAAAAAACAGTAATAATTGTTTGCCATTGTAACTGGTCACTAAATGGTTGTAAGGTGAGGATTATCTGTATAGAGAATAATTGTTCAAGATACAAGTCATTTTGGTAATCATAACTAAGATGAACAACTGTTTTGCAGCTGTGGAAATGGCAGTGTTCCTTTTTAAAAATTTACTGCATGCATGAATGGTGCAAAAATATATTGGAATAGACAGGATTACATTACTGTTTTTTTGTAGTGAGGCTGAGGGAAATAAAAATAACTACGTTGGCCATACCCAAGAACTTGAACAAAGAATACAAGAAAATGGTATGTTTTGTATTGTCAACAGGTTGAAGATTCCAAATGGTATAGCAATCTTTAGTTAACCAGTGGTTAGTGATTATTGAATTATTATTCAAAATCAGTATTTCTCTTTAAACTTGATACCAGGATAAAAAAAAGTTTTATTTTTAAACAGTGTGCTTGAGTTCAGTTCTAATGAGATACAATTAGCGAACATCAGATTTAAGGGCATGCAGTCATTCAATGAATCATTTCAATTCATTTGCTGTTATGCCAATGCCAACACAATTATCTTCCATATATATATGGGCATAGGAACTGGAAGGCCACTGAAGTAACTCCCTTAATGTATTTTCCCTACCACTGAGGACATCATCTGAAAAAAAAAGGCTGTGAAGTGAAGTTTCAAGATAGTGTTCTCTGTTGGGCAATGCTCATTTTTCATACTAGCTAAGTCTCCTGATGTAGGATGGATGCAAAAACATTTATTGCCAGATTATTGTATGAATCAAGTAATTGGTTACGTAGTTCAGTGAATGAATTTTACATATATTCTGTGGCTATAGTACAGTAATGGCTAACCTTTTCCGGACCAAGTGCCCAAAGTGTGTGCATGCACCTGAACCTCCAAAATGCAATGTGCATACAGCCCTCCATATGCATCCCATCCCATGCATGCATGCATGGCTCCTCTCACATACCACCCCTCCCTGTGTGCATGTGCGGCCCCATGCGTGCACAGATCTCTGTACATGTGCATCCCCTCCACGTATCACGCGTGTGCAGCACAAAGGACAGCTGGCTGGTGGGAGGTACATGCACATGTGCAGCGGAGCTGAACTGGGGCGATGGCTCGCATGCCCACAGGGAGGGCACTGTGTACCACCTCGGGCATGTGTGCCATAGGTTCGACATCATGCTATAGTACATACCATACTATCATACCACTTATTTTATTACATCAGACAAAATGAAAGGCATTGTTATTGGAATTTTTTAATTAAAAAGGTTGAAATTGACAAGCAAAAAATGTATTTTACAAAGTATTTACAAAACATTTTAAAATGTCTTACTTGAACTGTGTTTATTTCAAAGAAAAAGTATAAAGGTTAAAATATCTACATTATCTACAAATATATATTCTAATTTGATAACAAATCATAAGAAAATATTTTGATGCTTGAAAGAATGGAAAATATATCAGACAGCCATCTTAAAAAATAGAAAGCACATAAAAATTCATTAAATAATTACACTGTCAAATAAATAGGTTTCATTCAAATTTCATTTTTTCCTGCTTTATATTTTTCCTTTTTGTTGAGCAATTTGTTCATATCATTATACCATATTATGAGGGGAAATAATTCCAGCCAATTGACATTTTGTTTAAAATAAATGTTTTAATTTCACTCTAATGAATCTAATTAAAACATTTATTTTAAATAAGTTGTCTTTGCTGCCAATAAAATATGTGATATGGAAAGTGCCTTTGAAAAATTCAGAGTAGTTGCTGTCTGCAGTATAAAATGTTTGACTTCCCATGGCAAAATATTCATTTTCTTTATTTAGATATGCATATATAAAATAATAAACTGTAGGCTTATAGACCAGTTTTAAAATAAGAAGAGTCACCTCTAAAAATTGTTCAGAAAAGAATGCCCTTCTGAGTTTGGTCAAAGCCACAAATGTATATATACCCATTGAAGAAGCAACCACAACATAAGATGGGTTTTGTTAGGTAGTGACATCTGTAAAATAGAGAGTCATTAATAAATTGTGTGTGGGTGTATTTTTGTGTGGGTGTACATGTTTGCGCACCCCTACACATACATGAACACTCCACATACATTAAGTTCTTAACTTGGAGACTGCTTCGTGGTTTTACTGTTCTTTTTTCTTTCTTTATGTTGTTGATTTGGCTTAGCTTGCGTTGCTCCTTCAAAGTTATGACTTGATTCATTGTGTTGTCTTGTGTAACGTTTACACTTACAAGCTGTAACCACAGTTACTTTGTAGGTTCTTGTGCTTCCATCTTGACACTGCAGCTGAATCCTCTGGGTGCGAGTTTTGTCATTGACACATCTCCATTCCTGTGAACTTCTTCTGCTCCAGTACTTGGATCCATAACCTCCCCCAATCCAGTTAGGTAGCACTGGCAAAGGAAGGCATTCCCCAGCACATACTAACTCTTTCAAAGGGTTTATGCTAGTACATTGACCATCTGAAATGTATTTTGTTGATCTCAGTTCCCGACATCCAACTTGAACTCGACCTGTCCAATACAAAACAAACCCTTATTTAAAGTTTTGTATCAGAGATAGCATCAGACATAGCCTCAATGTTTATTGAAGGTCATTCATATGATATCACATTTAGCTCCACCCTAAATTACTACGTAGATCTCAGAAGGTTCATATCAGTTCCACTTTCAATGTCTTTATGCTGTTTTCTTCTTAATCATTCTTATTGCAAGATACTTCAGTTACAAAAGAAGCTAGAGCACAATCTATGTTTTGTCACATCACATATCACACTGCACCCATATTGGACAGCTATGTTGTACCTTCAGCATCATTTTTCTAGAGAAGGGAATTCATACTGGGTGCAGAACATAAATCATCCATCTCATATTACACTATGTATATTTTGGAAGAATGGCAGGATGGATAAGGATACTAATTCCAATCTGTTACTATAATCAATAGGTATTTCTACATGTCATAGATGAATATGCATAATGTGCATGTTTTATTTACATGTGTGATATACATACATACATACATGCATGCACACATATATGTATTTAGTGTCACAACCCCTGGTATGCCCAAAAATGGGAGGAGGCATACTGCTTCCTTTCTCTGTCTATCGGCTCATCACAAGAGACCATCCAGACAGAAAGCCAATTTTTTTGCTGTTGCCTTTGTTACATTTATGTTGTATTTGAGCTGATAAATAAATAAAGGAAGACTAGTATAGACCTATTTCAAGCTATTTAGCTCTTATCAGCTAGCCAGTAAGGGTATGGCTAGCTGATGAGAGCTAAATAGCTTGAAATAGATCTATACTAGTCTCCCTTTATTTATTTATCAGCTCAAATACAACATTGTATGTATGTATGTATGTATGTATGTATGTATGTATGTATGTATGTATGTATGTATTTAGTGTCACATACCCCTGGTATGCCCAAATATTTATCAGCACAAATACAACATTATATATATATATATAATTAACACACAAACACACACACACATATACATACACACACATGTATACACACACACACACAAGTACATATATGTATGTGGGATTATGTTTATATATGTATGTATTACAATGGTTTGATGTCTTCTGGGTATGCATTTATCAAATACTTGAAATCTGAACCCCATCTTATCATTGTGGAGCATACTAGGATAGGGTATATTTTAATAACCCAATAAAATTCAGGTTTGAAAAACTGGGAGTTCTGCTTGCACTCCAGTTCTAATCTGAATTTCTGAGACTGCAGGAAGCCATCCCAAAAAAACAATATATAAATATATGTAGTTTTCTCTCAAGCTAAGGAGGTTGATGTTAGTACCGCCTTAGTTACTGATGCTATCAGAAATAACTTCATGTTGTAAGATTCCCTTTCATCTGCCTGCTTTTCATAGAAAATAGTCCTGGATCTCAGTTCAAGCTGGATTTTCTTCAAGATATTAGTTTTAAATTTTCTGTGTGCTTATCCTGAATGTCACTTTAGCTTAATACATTATATTGAAATGAGCCTAATCATAATAATTAAAAGCTTGCATGTTATCTACAAACTTGATTCTATTTTTGAGGACAATTCTTATAATTTAATATTCTTTGTACATGTTCTTAGTTAATATATAGCACTTTCTTTAGAGAAAGTGTGTTATAGAATTACACCACTGCTTGCAAGTGTTTGTCTTAAGAATTGAGTATCCCTGCACAACCTGAGGCAATGTTATTTCGTTTTTTAAAGGCAACTGACATTGTGCTAAGGTGCTGAAATAGCAGCAAATGCAGACATGTTTCTGCCTGCTTCACCCTCATAGAAACAAGCCAGGTCCTTATTTTCATAATTATCCCTTTGAAAGGAACGCACACCATGAATTTCATCACACATCTTTCAGTCTTACATATTCTTAAAGTAAATGTTATCATGGAAACAATATTTTGTAATTTTCTTATGATATGAACTTTTCCAATGTACTAAACTACAACTCTAAATTCCTGGATCTGCTAACATTTTGGGATGTTATGTTAATATGTAGCACACTTAAGTGGTTACCAGCCTTCATAAAGCCTATGTTTATATGTAAGGGGAAAAATAAGCAAATTAAAAATGCAAAATTTATTTTAGAACTTGTTGAAATTGAGTCTTTATGTAATTAGATTCTTCTATCAATGTCATTCCTTTAGAATCGGCATGTGTATTTTGAGGTACATTCAGTGTGGAAGTTATATGTAAAATCTACTGAAATAAAACTTAGGTATGCACTGGATTTACATAAAATGCCAACATGACTTGATTGGATTTAACCTTTTTTTTTTCTTGAGCCAAAGAGGCATGGACCACTACTGGACAAAATGAGACATCAGATATAGTAAGTAGTTTTCAAGAAGATACCAAATTTACATTTTCAGAGGACTTCAGATTCCTTCCTGAAGAATTCTGCTCCATCACTATGTTCTTTTGAATATCTGTATGATAAGCTTTCATGGTATTTTTTTTAAATTCCCGGGACAGTTTACTGACAGTGAATAACTACTGAGCTATTTCAGTAATCTTGCATTGACATGATAGTTCCTGTATCTTCCAGTCATCTTTCCTAGAAAAAGTAGTTAAGCCTTTCTGTCACTGAAAAATGAAACTATTTCCTTTAAATATCAGTGTTTTCAGAGCATTTTCCTTTTATATATTTTTTGAACTAGGTTGAAGACAGACAAAAGACTTTTTGGTTGCTTATACTTCTCTCTGAGCAAGAACTAAGCAAGATGCTGGGCCTTGGGAGTGGGGAGAAAATACTTTTAGCTGCCCAAAGTTGGTTGACGATGGTTTGCTATATAATAGCTTTAAATGCATGCATACATTTTAAGGCAGGTTGGAGCCAAGATATTTGCACACCTGCTTACACATCTAGATCAGTGTTTCTCAACATTGGCAAGTTTAAGTGGGCTTGGGATTCTGGGAATGAAGGTCAAGCATCTTAAACTTGCTTAGGTTGACAAAAGACTCATACTCATGAGGTCTCTTGATGCAAGTGCTAAATCAGTATTTTAAAAATATAATAAAGTGGGGGTGGCAATGGAACAAAACTCTGTCCCTGAAGGTAAATGTTAGCTTTATGAAATAGCTAGAGACAAATACTTGTCTCAAAAAGCATGCTTGCATTTCTAAACTAAAGACATGGATGTACACTAGCCTCAATGCTTATGTTTTGGAAGACAGAGTTAACCTTGAATAAAGCTACTTTTTTCTCAGGGTGGCACGACTGATCTGTCAGTCCGAATTCGGACTTGGGTCTCACAGGAGGAGTGAATCAAAGGTAAACACTTGTACCTATCGCTGAGTTGATCCTCGGTCTGCTTTATGGGGAAAATCAGAAAAGGTCGTGCTTAATATTCTTCACTGCAGGATCTCAGTGAGCATGTCCGTCTGGAACACCCCTGTTTTATAAAGGAAATATACTATATCTGAATACACACACATATAATACTTACTGCTCCGATCGAATCCTGCATGTCTGCCTCCGTGCCTCGCTTGATTCATGGTGTTGTTGTGGCTACCGGGCGGGACAGTTTTGACAACGTGGGTATAAAGGATCTCGGTTGCATCGTTTTTGAATGCCACGCAGCTCTTCAGGAGCGCGCAGGCTAGCAGCAAACTCGGGAGGTGTAGTGCGGCAGCAAGCATGGTCAGAGCAATCGCGGAAACCTCTTGGAATGTAGGTGCTTCTCTGCTTCTGCGGCCACTTCTTCCCCAAGTGCCGCCCCGTGCCTGCGGAGCACCTTTATATAGTCCTAGGGGTTTGGCGCTCATTCAAATGTGAAGTTCCAGATGACAGCACCGCTGAGGCGAGGGTGGGATCCCCTGGAACGGCAGTGGGTCCGCTTTACCAATAGAAGCCTGAGGGGGTGGAGGAGGAGGAGCGAGCAAGCCAGCCGCGACCTCCCGCGGGAACCTTGGCTGGAAGTAAAGCGGCATGACTTCTCTTTGCCCTGGGCAGCAGCAATGCTCGCCCGGCTTTGCACTGAAGTGGGGGAGGCATCATCTTGTCTGATTGGAAGTCCTTTAACGCCGAGCTGCTCTATTCCGTCTCTTATTAATACATCTGTAGGCAAAGAGGATGGAGAGTTACCTGGGAATAGTTAGGCAGCGCTGTACTATAGAATTATACACAAAAAAAAAGCGTACTAAGGAAATGCCTTCTTTTTAGCCCCATTTCTTCCTGCTACCTCACTGTCTTTTCCCCCTTCTTTATTTCTTCTGGGCTTTTTCCTCTGCACATAGAGGGGACTGGAGAAATTTACAGCTTGCTCCTCTGACCAATTTAAGGAATGCCTTGAGATAGATGTTAATAATGCAGCTTTGATCAACACATCATTCTGTCAGTAATATTTGTGTTGGGAATAGTCTTCAGTTAAGATGCATCTGTGTGCATCTTAACAGGAGGCAAGTATCTGTGTGCACCTCCATTCTGCAACTTTGGTACTCTAAGAAACTTTCTCTGAAATAAAGTATAATATTTAGGATAACTGTTGACTGACTCCAACTCTAAAATGTGAACCACTTTTGCAGATATGAAGAATATTGCAATACAGTTCAATAATAAATTTAGTAGTCATAAGCTGTTTAACAAAGGAAGGAAAATTATTTTAGCTAGTGGAGTTATATTAATATTAGAATCATTTCCTTTGCTACCAGTGAGTTTCACTACAAATGCAACGTAATTTCATATTTGTGCAATTCCACAAATAAAGTTTTTGGCCATGTTAAACATTCCATATATTGATGAAAGAAATGTCCTTCTGGGTTTGGCTCCAAGTATGGAAAAAGACACTGGAGACATGGAGGCAGCTTGGAAAGATGGTTTTAATGGTGGACAGGACCACATGGCTTGAGTCCTGAACAGAAAAGGTGATCACATGCTTCAATGGTGGTGGAGAAGAAGAGAAGGAAGGACTGAGATGCTGAGTCCCTGGTTTTATGATCTCTCTGGCCTTTGATCTTGAGCTTGTATTCTGATTGGTTGTCAGACTCCCATGGGGCCATGCAGGGGCAACTCTAGGCTGCATTTTGAATCCAGGTTTGGTTGAGTTCTCAGATGCCATGTGGTAAGTTGGGTAAAGTGCCAATATTATCATGTTTTAATCCCATCTCCCTGGGGCTAAAGTGGAGAAGTCTTTTATTATGTAAAGGGACTAGCTTGGCCTTCTTAACGGTCCATTGACAAAGTGGAGATGGGCAGGAAGCTACAGGCAGCTATTCTGTCTTTTAAAACATGTTTCTTTCTTTTCACATCCAGAGAAATATTCTGCCTTTTCAATATTTCCTAGGATATTTCATTTTTCTGGGAGAGGACTGGGTGATAACTTCCTACAATTTGACACAGAATATGTCTATATAATGACTATTGTATGTCTATACCAATTCCCCCCCCTTTTTTTCCCATACAAGATCCAGTACACGTTGGAATGGCATTTACTATTGACTTAGTGAAAGATTCTTGACTAACTTTATCACAGTACTTTCAAGGTAATTCCTTATTACAGTTATTTCAGATGTCAAAATGGAATATCATCTTTAAAGCAAATGTCCAGATTTGCAGATACTCTAATCTGGGGCTCCAACTTGCAAGTATAACTGTTTGCAGAAAGGCAGCCCAAGCTAGTATTTGAACCAGAACATTTTAATGTATATTTCAAATACACAATGAGAATTAAGGACAGAAAACACATCTTGTGGACACACTTTCCTCTTTGAAATGTTAATAAGAGTCATCAACAAAATTTTAGAAACAAACACACATACACACACAAACGTTTTTGTAGATTTTCACAGGTGTAGGTATGTTGGTCTTGTTGTATTCGTGTCTTTTCCCATGTAAGATTGAGATTGTCTTGGCAACATTTCAGTGAGGTCTCACTCGCCATCTTCAGGCTAGGTTTTAGTCTTAAAGTGTGATCGGAGCTGCTGTCTTTCTATAAATCTTGGTGGGAGTGTGTGGAACGCTGGCTTTGTTTCAGTAAATGGAAATATTGGTTGTGTGGTTGTATCATGATTGGTAGATTGGTGCTGATTGGTGCTGGCTGTGTGTCTATTGTTGTTTCATGTTGTAATGACCTGGATGGTGGGTGGGGCTGGTTTGTTGACTAGTCATGAAACTACAACACCAACTGCAGGGTTGGTTTTATATATATATAACCAACTCTTCCTAACTAACTGCTTGCCTGACATCAACTCCAGGACATAACTTCTCAACATCTTTGGCAGAGGCTAGCTTACATAATATTCACAGCAAATGGCATATATGCACTGTTTCTTCAATGTAGGAATCTGCCAAAGAAGGAAGCTGATTTTTGACATAATTCTCTATGCTTATCAGTCCTCAATTCTCTATGCTTATCAGTCCTTAGGTTTTCCAATAGTGGAGTCATCACCATCGTATTCAAGGGACAGTATTTTGTTGTGTTTTTTTTTATATTTTTCTCTTGTTTTCTCAGTTTGAACAGCAAAAGTGCCAATGCCCTTGCTATCAAATTGTTCACCACTCTAGATTGGTCTGCCTGCTTCATTGTATTTGCATCAAAATTATGTTGTCTTTTAAAGTCTGTAAGTTTAGGTTTAGGTTTAATTTTATTTGTATGCCGCCCTTTTCCCTGAAGGGACTCAGGGCGGCTCACAACTCAAAAAGGGAGGGGAAATACAAACAGAATAACAAAAACATAAAAACCATACATAGTTAAAAGCACCACAATCATACCATTCGAAGTGGGACAGCGAGTCTTTAGCCCCAGGCCTGTCGGAACAGCCAGGTTTTAAGGGCTATGCGGAAGGCCTGGAGGGTGGTGAGGGTACGAATCTCCACGGGGAGTTCGTTCCAGTGGGTCGGAGCAGCCACAGAGAAGGCTCTCCTCCGGGTAGTCGCCAGTCGACACTGGCCGGCTGATGGAATTCGGAGGAGGCCTAGTCTGTGGGATCTAATTGGTCTAGTGGAGGTAATTGGCAGTAGGCGGTCTCTCAAGTAGTCAATGATAAGTCATTATCACAATTCACAGCTACTAAGTCAGGTGGATCCTGATACTAAAATAGCAATAGCACTTAAACTTATATACCATTCCATTGTTCTTTACAACATTTTCTGAGCAGTTTATAACATCAGCATACTGCCCCAACAGTCTGGGTCTTCATTTTACCAACCTCTGAAGTATGGAAGGTTGAGTCAACCTCAAATCCAGCAGGACTGAATTCCAAACTGCAATACTGCAGTCTATCCACCATGCCAACTGTTTATAACATATAACCATTAAGAGATAGGCAAAATGATCTTCACCAGATTCTTTTCTTTTGCCTTCTCCTTTTGCATTGAACTTTACTATTTGACCTTGATGGCTTGATTTTATAGAAATCACAATTCAAAAGATCTGAAGGGCATTAAGTTGTTTATCCCATAGCTAAGTGTAGAGCATAAAAGAATCCCTGTTCCAATCATTGACATGCCTAATCAAACAATTTTCTCTAGAGAAGTAGAAATCACTCCTTAGCTTAGCTTGGGAAAACAGTGCTATAATCCCTTTAAGGTTCCAAAATCGTGGCATTCATGTTTCCAGTTTCTTTGCAAAAATCTCCAGTTATACATGAAATTCTCAGAAAGACAGCAAAACAATGCAGAGAGAATAAATGTTTAAAGCACAGAAAGTTCCTAATTCTATTCTAAAATATGAAACTACAACTATTTTTATGGGAAAGTAATGCAGGTAATAAATCCCACATGAAAAGATACAATTTAAAAAGTAAATTGTATTTGAAGGACCAGTTTAATTCAAGACAATAACATTAATCTTAGAAGATTATTTCAGGAGTTATTTCAGTATTTGGAAATTTTCACACACATACCTGTTCACTAGGCTATGGATTTCAATTTTCAACATAATTGTACTGCACAAAGAAGAGGAGGAAGCTCAAAAAACGATATTGCCAGTCTTCTCAGAATGTTCTCAAAAGTTCCTACAAGAACTCTTTTCCTGATTTATACATACCTAGATGGGGTGATGGGATGTAAGACAATGGTAGCAATTGTATAAAAATATTATAAAATATATCAATAAATCAATTTTTATTATGATCATAGACCAGCATCTTATAAAAGAGATACAGTTGATCAATTGTGGATCAGTTATATCAGATTGGTTATACACAATCAGGGAGAAATTCATTTTTCTGTGTACAAATAACAAGTGGATTTCAGGGAAACAAATATTGTCAGTTGATGTACTTATGACATTATATACTAATTTCAATATAGAATATTACTATTAGCTGCTAAGGATCTTGAGGTGATATAGCCAAATTGTGGTTATCTTAGAAGATGAAATTGGCCACTGCATAAATAGAACATTAGACATGATAGATCTTTGATTTAATCTTTCAAAGCTATTATGTTCCAATACATTGATAGCTCAGTCTGGATTAAGACCATAGAATAGGGGAAAGAACTACAGCATCTTACCTTCAAGTAGGATCAAGATTGGAATCATCCACAAACATTGCAACATTCATTTCAGGAGTTTATGAGAATTGAAACCCTACATATCTGGAGGGCACATTTAAGAAAGGCTGGCCTCATACCTGCAGGGCACCAGCTGCATTTCATTGACCTATTTTTTGCCTTGTGCTTAATATTATAATTATCATTAGTATTTTAGTGATCCTACAGTGTTTATGTTGCTGACAATCACACTACTCACAACAAGCAAGAGCAAAATGTTGCTTGGATGAAGAGAGTTTGAGAGAGAGGGATAACAGGAGCATTTAAAAAGCAGAAGCTAGAAATCTTATCAGTCAATAAATAGGGGAAGCTCGTACCTGCCTGCCTTATAACTGGCCACACCCTTTGCTGGAATAGCAAGAATGTTACAGGGTGGAACAGAGATGCATTAGCAGTCCTTTTGTGTGGAAAGGCTTGATCAGTATTTGGCTGTCTTGCGTCTAGCCACAGCCAGACTATCAGTTCTCTGCTTTAAAACATTTCCAGTTTTACACAAACACACACACATACACACACACACACAAACACACACACAAACACACACCAGACGTGATGAAATCTGTTTTAATTCTAAATGGTACATCACAAAATAAAGCTTTCTTACACTGTTCTCCATTTCATGTATTCATAATCATGTTTATACATATATCTGCTATCTAATTCATGCTTGATGAAATAAATAAATAAAAATAAACATCAATGATCCATGGAAGTGAATGTGCTCTGTGTAATAAATAGTACAACTTTAGTTTGTAGATTTCTTAATGCTTTGGTCTTGTCTTCAGAGTGCAATTGAAAATTGTCTATTGTTTGTTTTTTCTTTCGGAAACAGAGCTGTATTCATGCAAAATTTAGTGAATCGTTCCAGTTCCTTCCCTTTCTTTCATCATCAGTATGTTTAGTTACCTGTTTGGGATCTAAGTATCTAAATATCAGTGTTGGAACGCAGCACAGTGCAGTTTCAGCATTGTTCCTTTCCCACACATCCAAGGACAAGACTAATCATCAAATCTACTGAAGGATCATAGTAATTTATATGAATGCTCCTTGTTCTGGCAAGTGGATGAGATGATACTGATATATTCAGGTTCTACTATTGTTTTGGCAGGTCTGCATAGGAAGAAGTGAGAGAGGAAAACAATTTTCCTTGGCAGGACTCCTATTTCTTACAATTGCTTCAGCTTTTCAGCAAGTAAACTGGGTTGGTTTTAAACTTCTGTTCTTGCTGTTTTCATTGACTTTTAATGTTTTTTTAATAACTAGAATGCTTTTATTTATTTGTTACAATAGCCAAGCACAAATTTTGGTTTTACTGTTATTTCACAGTTCATTAGCTATCCTGACAGCTGTTGATGAACTGCAATATATAAATTTTATATTCCACACAATGGAATGCTAATACATGCCTTCCCCATTTACCGACTATACACAAGTTTTCTTATAATCCTTTGTGCTGAAATAATCAGAATATTAAAGGATTAAACTTTAGTGCAAAATCTTGTTGATAGATTATTGAGGTTATGAATGCAGGTGTTCTATTAAGATAACAATGCAACCTTATATATGTTTACTTAGAAATAAATCCCATTGAATCTAACTGACTTCCATAGTGCTTACTTCTGTATGGGAATAGAATGGCTATTTAACTAATTTTGTTATAGTGTTTCAGAGAGATGAGAGCATAACAACCTATACTGAAGTGAACTTCTCAATGAAAGAAACTGGAATCATTTTTAGGTTTATGAAACATACACTTTAGGTTATACTTATTTTCCAAAACCAAGGTAGATTTTTATCTAAAAGTTCAACTAAAATTATACCTTACAAATATGTAA
This sequence comes from Thamnophis elegans, assembly GCF_009769535.1. Classification (NCBI taxonomy): domain Eukaryota; kingdom Metazoa; phylum Chordata; class Lepidosauria; order Squamata; family Natricidae; genus Thamnophis; species Thamnophis elegans. Next base: position 37,404,295 of record NC_045558.1, read on the forward strand.
TTTGAGGTATTTTTATTCTGATTAAATAATAATTTAGAACTTACTAAAATTAGAATGGCGTTCTTAATTAAAAGTTGCCCTATAGACTACATGTGTGCATCAGGCTGACTCAACAAGCAGCAGCACTTAGTCTTAGATTATCTTGATTGATTTTAGAAGTTAAACAACGTTGGGAATGGTAAGCACTTGCATAGAGGACCATCTGAAAATCCCAGGACTCTAGACTAGATTGGGAAGTAGAAAAATAAAACTAAAACCAGGAAAAAGGCATTGGCAAAAAACTTCCTTAATGCTAACAAGTAAACCATATGGACATGTCCATAGTGTCATATGAATTATGCTCAAGTTGATGGAAACTGATTTTTACCTGGGTATATTAACTCAGAAGCAAAAGATTTCCAGGGCAATTATTTCCAGCTAAGTATTTACAATACTACAAACAAGTATCTATTTTCAAATAAAGATTTATAAACTAAATGGATCATTTTATATTATTCATCTAAAGTTAGGGTATTACTCTCTTTTTAAAACAATCTTCCAATGAAAGAAACTTTAGTTGCAATTCTGTGCACTCTAATTGGATATAGTAGGAATTATTTATAAATAAAGATGCATAGGATTGATTTTTTAGTGTAAAAATTACTCAGTTTGGGTTCGGGTTCATTAATTGCGAATACAAAAAATAAAAGTAATTGTTCCAGAACAAAGTTATATACATAGAGTAGGTTTTCTATAATACATAATTTTATAGTTCTGATATCATTTTAGGAAATAGCTCTTCTAAAATGAGGTTTTTCATTTGCAGTAATAAGCACCATATTTTTCAGATCGTAAAAAGACTTCTGTTAAAATATAATTGTAATACCCTTCATACTGAGAAAATTTTATGAAATCAAGCCTGGAGCAACTTAAGAGAAATATGGCAATTTCCAATTAGATTGATGAACAGTTTGAACTGTGGAAGGATTTGTCTCTTTTCACTAAAATAATCTGAGAAATGAAAAGATAATAATTGACAGCAAGAAGTTATCCAACATCCTATTTAGGGTTTGATCTCAAAGCGTTTTGTATGGAATTATAAAAATTTTATTTTATAGACTGATAGTATAGAAACAGTGGTTGGATTCAAATAATTTAACAACCCGTTCTCTCCCCTAATGATTTCTTCCAACAACCAGTTCACCAAACTGCTCAGAAAGTTAACAACCGGTTCTTCTGAAGTGGTGCAAACTGGCTGAATCCCACCACTATGTAGAAGTCTGAAAACATGCATTAATAGAACTTTGGGTTGTGAAGGCAAATGAATAAACAAACAAACAACTAAATTATTTGAACTAAAATGTTTCATTTGGAAGTCCAACTTCTAAACATTTCTTCTTGTAATATATATTTAAAATAAAGTTTGATCCTATTTAATGTTTTTCATGTGCTCACTATATTTGGGATATTGGATCCCATAATTATCTCTGCTGAATTCTGAGGTTAATCAGGATTAGGGCCCAGGAATATATTCCTCCACAACCCCACTCTTGGACTCTATATTAATATATCAGAGCTCAAAGATAAAGAAACTGTAAGAACAAAGAACAAAGCAAACCGTAAAGAACAATATATTGGAAATATCCATTATGTTCTTGTGTATGGTAAGTTGGATTTTATGCAACAAAGTTGAAATCTTTTTTATTACATATTAAGCTTAATGTCTGATTATTAGATATGTTGCCACAGTGGAGCCATTAAGAACAATTGTTGGTTAGTTTAAATGCAGTTAAAAGCAATTATGACCTAAAATTTCCTAGTTTAAATATCAACTGTGAACTCATTGGGTGGCCTAAAATGAGCTGCTGTCTCCTACCCCTAGTCCCAAAATGTGACATATGAATAATAATACTGCCCTAAGGGTTATTTATATAATTTATGTGGAACAATGTAAATGCTTAAGGGAAATGTTATGTTAATTCTCAGCTCATCTATGGAAAAACTTCCACTGGAAACACTGAAAATATATTTCAATTCAAAAGATTAAATCAATCTTTCTCAACCTTTAATCTTCCAGCTGTGTTGCTTAATTCTCAGGATACTCAGGTAACACATCTGAAGGTGCCAGCTTGGAAAAGCTGGGATTAAGCAAAATATCAAAGTAAATCAGATAGCATTTCTCCTTGATTTGATGCCACACTTGATTGCCAATGCGTTTCTGGGCATAATTTAACATGTTGGATCTTTAAAACTTAAAATAACCTGGAACATGACTATGTCAGGGACAACCCATCTCAATATGAATTTCAAACCTTGGAAACTAAGGCCATCTTTAACAGGGCCTCTCCTACCTACTAGTTCTCCCCCTCCCCCCACATTTTCATTAAGACAGATGAATTTAAATACATGGCAATATGTGTGTATCTGCATACACACACACACACACACACTTTTTGTAAAAATGTTTCAGGAAAAGTCCCTTCCCATATGCTGCTAAAGTCACTTCTAAATCGGTCAAGTTCCTTAGCATCAAGATATCCAAAGGACAAAGTATTTTTCAGATCAACCACCTGTCATTCAATACAAAAGATCCAAAGGGAAGTGGAAGATATGCATAGACAAGTATAAACCCTAACCCTTTTTTCATGATGTGTATTAAAAAGCTGAAATATGTTTCTTACTTTTATATCACAGAAAAGCAAATGTTTAAGTAAAAAGAAACTTATAAATACAAGCAAGGTCTGCAATAGAATAGAAACTGCTAGCTTGCCTGGCTCTTGTCAGGCTTCTCCCCTGCCTCCCACCAAGTATGTAAGAAGTATAGTGATGTTGTAATAGAATAACTTGTATACTGCTTCACTGTGCTTTACAGCCCTCTCTAAGTGGGTTATATAGTCAGCATATTGCTCCCAACTATCTGGATTCTATTTTACCAACATCGGAAGGATGAAAGGCTGATTCAACCTTGAGCCGGTCAGGATCGAACTGCTGACAGCTGGTAGTTAGCAGAAGTGGCCTGTAGTACTACATTCTATGTACTTCACAGCAGAATAAAGTACAATCTGGACCATGAAAAAAGAAATAGTTCAAACATAAAATCATAATCCATATTAATTCCTACAGTACAAAGGGTTGTTGACCAACAGGAGAATCTGATTTAAAAATTTCATAAAGAATATATTAAAGCTGCAAAATTAAAAAATGGAAAATTTGTAAAACCATTTATTAGGGTAGTTTCAAGCTATTGAGATTCCAAACAGTTCCTGAGTTTTGCTTTTGAAATGCTCATTAAAATTTATATATTTTTAAGTTCAAACTTTTAAAAATCTTAGTTTAATCAACTGTAATTGACAGATTTGTAAAACAAGAAATTGAAGGGGAATTTTTTTTAGCTACCACAAATAGGGATTTTTTTTTAATTAAAACTTGAAAGGACCTGTGCCTAAGCCTTGTTTTCCACCTTCCCCATAAACTGCTTTTCCCTAACTTTACCTGCCTCAAAGACCCATTAAAAGTAGCACTAGACAATTTACCAGTTTTCAAGTGGAAAATGGTTTTGCGGGTAAGATATTAATTTCCCCTTTCTGTTTATATTGTTCATTCATTTATTTCCATAGTTGGCGTTATTTTAAATTGTTATTACATGAATCTGAATGTATCTTTATTTATTAATTTTACATGCAGCCTACTTTACATCATAACATAAAATAGAAAGCAATTAGAGTCTTAGTAACGTTTTTAAAAAAAAGATCATTAAAAAGATAAAATATTCAAATTAACAAACTGTATAAAAAGAACCAATACTTTTTTTGGGGGGACTATATTATGACTTCACAATGATCAGCCCTCAGAAGAGTTTCAACATCCTGTTCAATAGAGATGGGCAATTCACTGCCTATAAGATTAGGTTATCAAAATTCAATAGCAAATCTATGGAGAAAATTGCATGATTTTCTCTTGGTTTATTTAGTTTTCTAAGTCTTCAGTAGATCGAATTCCCCCTTATATTTTACACAGTACCTATAGAAAAAAAAGTAGACTTTTCTTCATAGTTATTTGCTCATTACATATTCAGCCTTGAGCAAACAAATTAATAAGATTGCAATAGCAATAGCAATAGCAGTAGACTTATATACCGCTTCATAGGCCTTTCAGGCCTCTCTAAGCGGTTTACAGAGAGTCAGCATATTGCCCCCAACAATCTGGGTCCTCATTTTACCCACCTCGGAAGGATGGAAGGCTGAGTCAACCCTGAGCCGGTGAGATTTGAACCGCTGACCGGCTGATCTAGCAGTAGCCTGCAGTGTTGCATTTAACCACTGCGCCACCTTGGCTCTTGCACACCCATGCTATACAAAACAATGAAACGTTCCTGAGGAAAGATCCCTCATACTATTCTATCTTCTGTTGATCTCCTCTAGATCCAGTCATTAATAAACAAGTTTGAAATTTGCACTAATGTGATGGTATATTTTCATCCCATAGCAACAGAAGAAAACTAATTTGTTGAGTTAGGATCATGTAGGAATTCCAGGGCTGATTACTAAAATGGGAATTTAATAATGTTTCAGAAATGATGGATCCAATTGATGGACCCAAATAATTAGCCCTATCTTAGGGCTCCGTTAGCCTGGTACTCAGCAGAGCAACACAAAAAGCTTAGTTCATTTTTCCATTGGTAAAGAAACTGAATGGACAACTGAGGATATCACCCAATACAGTTTTCGTAAGAATAAAAGAAAAGATAATATTCAATATCTTGGGCTCCAAGTAGGGAAGTAGTAATACTAATATAATTGATCATACTCAAAATCAAATTTCTAGTACTACAAAATATTTCAAGACAAACATTTTCAATAAGGTTCACAAAATATATGAGTTTGTTCCAGATTGTAGTTTTATTTGTGGGCAGTGAAACTTTTTAAACTTTATCCTGTCTCTGCAATCACTCATTAAATGTCTGGTAAATCAAATCCAAAGGGTGCATCTTAACAAGTTAATTAACGCTGAAGTAAATTGTGGATTAACTTTTTATATAATATTGTGCTAATTGTGTTTAAATTTGCTACTTTGTTTCTAATTATTTAACTACTCTGAAATGACTACAAAAGAGCCTAAGTAAAATATGTACTCCCCAGCAAATTCACCTAAAAATCTGGCAGAGTTGCAGAATTGTCTAACTAAGTGCTTGCCAAACCTGTCTTTTGATCCAGCAAAACAGCCATAATTTAAACAAGGCCTACAGCCTTTTAAAGGAACCAGGGAGGGATTTCATTCCTTTCTCCTTCTTTTCCCCAAGGGGACCAATTCATCTGGCTCAAAATATATCTACACAATGCAGATCCCGCACAAGCTGCATTAAAATGAAAAGGATCTTCCCCGCTCTAGCTCTCAAAATCCAAACAACAACAATCCAATAGCAGCAACAACAATACAACAACAAATCAAAATCCATTGTCTCACAGTATTGAACGGAATGCAATACATTCTTAAAGGCAGCAGTTTTGGTTTTTAAATGTGTAGGAAGTTAAAACCCACCCCTCCCAGAAAAATGAAATATCCTGGGAAATATTGAAAACACAGAATATTATATTTCTCTGGATAAGAAATGGAGAAACATATTTTTAGGTAAGAAACAGACTCACTCTTAATAGCCCCCACCTTTGTCAATGGGCCATTAATAGGACTGAACCAGTCTTTTCTACATAACAATGATCTCTCCCTTCAGCTCCAGGGTGATGGGATTAAGCCGTGATAGTATTAGCCCTTTACCCATCTCACCACAGGGCACCTGGGAAGAAGCAATGCTCAACCAAACTTGGACTCAAAGCACAGGCCACAGAGTTGCCCCTGCATGGCCCCATGGGAGTCTGAAAACCAATCAGAATACAAGATCAAGATCAAAGACCAGAGAGGGCATAAAAACAGGGACTTTCAGCATCTTGGTCTCTTTTCTTCTTCACCCAACATCTTGAAGCACGTGATCCCCCTTTTCTGTTCAGGAGCTCACACCATGTCATAATGTTCACCATTAAACCGTCTTTCCAAGCAGCCTCCATGTTTCCAGTGTCTTTTTCCCCACTTGGAACTGAACCAGGGGTGGGTTCCTACCAATTCTAATCTCTTCTGTAGAAGAAGTTCCACAAATCTACTGTGCCGTTTAGAACTGGTTCCATTTCCCTCTCCCCGCTAGCCCGCACCACGCTTGCCCCGCCCTCCACTCACTGATTTGCTAGCTCACCAATAGCCCAGCCTACCTCTAAGAATCCTATCTAAACCTTAAAGTCTTAAAGCTGTCAAGTTTGAACATCCCTGGTTTTTTTCTAAAGGGTTAGGGGTGCAAGGGTCTTGTAACTTGACAGCTTTAAGGCTTGCATAGTTCAATGCCAGAGTTCCTGAGCCAACATTTTGGTTGCTAAGCAAGAGCATTGTTAAGTGAGTTTCATCACATTTTACAAGTTGGCCACACCCATCCAGTCACATGACTGCCAAGCCACTCCCACCCGGTCACACGGCTGGCAAGCCACTCCCACCCAGTCACATGGCTGGAAAGCCACTCCCATAAAGCAGGCCATACCTACAGATGAGGTTCTAAAAAAATTTGAAACCCACCACTGAACTGAACGCAGAAAGACAATTGTTCCAACAATTGAAAAACACATTAAATTTCCAATGGACTCAAAGATTGGATGGCATTAAATTTTTAAAACTTCTGAAAATTAAACACTGCTGAATAAAAATAACCTAAACTAAAAATAAACGGTGGCTATTTAACTTTTTATTTCCAAGGAACACATTTTGAACTGGCTGGTTTACTAACCACTTTGTGAGTGTGTGTCTACAAACACAAATTCAACATGGATTTCTGTTAGATTGAAAGCCATGATTCTCATAGCACAGATTATTGCCATTTAAAAAAAGGAGTATTAAAATTCATGCAAGTTACTATATTTGAGATGAGTGAATTTAAAAATGAGAGACAGTTTGGTGAAATTTTTAAAGTATCAGGCTAGAAACTGGGAGACTGTGAGTTCTAGTCTCACTTTGAGCACAAAGCCACCTGGGTTACTTTGGCCTAATCATTTTATCTCAACGCTAGAATAGAGGGAATGGCCAACCACTTCTGAAAACCTTGCCAAGAAACTGCTGGGACTTTTCCAGGCAGTCTCCAAGAATCAGAGGTGATCAAATGCATGGGAAAAGATATAAAAATACTTTTACTTCACAAAGAATATACGAAATGTATGTTAAAGCAGCTAGTTTTTTCTAAAACATCTATATACAAACTTACACAGAAAAAAATACAAAAAAATATTTGTACAGACAAAGGTAACGTGGAGCTAGTAATGAAATTCATGTCTGTCTGTCTCTGTCTGAATATACAGAGAGGGGGGAGGGAGGGAGGGAGGGAAGAAGGGAGGGAGGGAGAGAGAGAGAGAGACGGCAGAGAGAGACAGAGACATTGATTTTAGGAAGATTCTGCTTAAAAATATCTTTGATGATTTGATGAATGGAATGACAAGTACACTTGGCACTCACCTAAAAATATTTGGACTGATCCCAATATAGATATAGTACAAACTTTCTGAATTTTTTTCTAAATATTTATCTCCAGTATTAATGTCTATGGATATTCTCACTGATCCAGATCATGGTTGTTTGAAAAGTGCTTCTTCAAGAGGCAAGTGGACTTTGCTTTTTTCTTTGAAGATGTTTCACTTCTCATCTAAGAAGCTTCTTCAGCTGTGACTGGATGGTGGGGAATCCTTCCATTCCCCACCATCCAGTCACAGCTGAAGAAGCTTCTTGGGTGATAAGCGAAACATCTTCAAAGAAAAACCAGAAAGTCCAGTTGCCTCTTGAAAAAATACCTTTGGGACATCTCCAGTATTAAAATTAACCCGGTTGGGTTGAAATACAAGTTGAAATTCTATGTGTGAAATGACAGCTTTGTTTATTTAAATATGTGTCAGGGTTCCAAATAACATCCAAAATTAAATCCAAGACAAAATATTGCTCAAAGTTATAATTTATTAAGAGAGTCATGTAGGCACATCTGGGAAAACCCGAATATGAAAGCTTCCCAGTTTTCCCCACCCAGTTGAAAGTTCAAGATCCTGCCCCCACACCCACAAGCCCATCCCATGGTCCAATCTTCCACTGCAATGCTGCCATCCAGTTCCGGTCAGGTGCAGAGGTGTGGAGTCAAAGGATGACCTTGGATTCTAGAAAGGAATTTTATTTTGACAATATCACATTCTACTCCTTACTATTCCCCCTCCCAATTCCCTACTAATGAAACAGCATAGTAGAATAGAATATTAGTGTGTCAGGCCAAAGATTCCAAAAGGAACTGGCTGCAGGTCTGACAGGTAGCCTCTCCTCAAAAGAAAAATGTTTCCTGAAAAGAGAATAATGTAGAGGTTAACATAACAGAATTAACCACGTCTCCCCTCCCCCCCAAGAGGGACCCTTTGGCTTATCGGGAAACTTATCATGGAATTGTACTAACTTATCCGCTTTTAGGTTCCAGCTTTTCACCTAAGTAGTTTCAGACAAAGAGTACCCCATCCAATGCACTAAATACTGTAAGCAACCCCTATAGAGCCTGGAGTCTAAGATTTTTTTCATCTCATAATGTGTTTCCCCTTATATCACTACCGGAGAAGGGGGAGCTTGGGTGGACGGTCTTATACTGGACCAATTACTGGCTTCAACAAGCTACAATGAAAAACTGGGTAAATTTTCCCTAGAATTCTGGGTAGACTGAGTTGAACTGTAACTGGGTTAATTATCTTCACTATTGGGAATGGACCTAGAAGTTTTGGGCCAAATTTCTTGCTAGGTATTCTTAATCTTATGCATTTGGTAGATACAAAAACTTTGTCCCCCACATGAAAGGGGGATTGGAGTGAGCGGTGTTCATCAGCTTGCTTTTTGTAGGCTTCTGCTGTTTCCGCTAAAGTTTCTTTGTATTTTCCCATCCTTTCTTTAGTGTGTCCATCCAGTCAGTCAGAGACATGGAAAAGGGAGGTTCTCTAGGCAGCTCAGGCATGGGAACAAATTCCTTGCCACTGGTAATTTGGAAAGGAGTTAATCCAGTGCTGCTGTGGACTGCATTGTTTTATGCCACTTTGGCGAAGGGTAGCAAATCTGACCAGTTGTCTTGCTGATAGTCCACATAACACTGGATGTATTGTTCCACCATTACATTGGCCCTCTCCGCTGCGCCGTTCGTGCTGGGATGAAATGCTGAGCTCAGTCCTTGTGTAGACCCAATGGACCTCAAGAACTCGTTCCAGAACTTGGTGGTGAACTGGTCTCGCGGTTTGAAATGATCCTCTGGGCACTCCGTGCAGGCGATAAATGTGTTTCACAAACATTTTAACTAAATTCTTTGCGGACGGCAACCTGAGCAAGCGATGAAATATGCCTGCTTGGAAAACAAATCAATAACTGTCCAGATTATTCTATTCCTGCTGCTGTCTAGGAGATTGATGATAAAGTCCATTGTGATCTCTTCCCATGGTTCGGCTAGGGCTGGCCACTCTTTGTAGTAATCCAGGGGGCTTCCCAGGCCGTATTTTCATCATTGCACAAGTAGCAAAGCTTTTTACGTAATCTTCCACTTCCAATTTCATCTTTGGCCATCAAAATTAATGCCTGGCAAGGTGGAGCATTTTTAGGAATCCAAAATGGCCTCCTAGTTTTGCATCATGGCTTCAGTGTAGAACTTCCAGCCTCACCCACCGGGGATGTAAAGTTTGGACCCCTTCCAAGCTAAGTCATCTTTCATCGTTAGGATGTCCTTGTTATTATTGAGCCACGGGTCTGCTAGGTGCGCCAATTTCATCACTGTCATCAGTTTATCCTGGCTTTGGGTGTTCACTTGGGCTCTCTTTTGTGTGGAGGAAGAAAGGATGGGGTGAACAACTTCTTCCTTCTTACTGTTGTACTGTGGTTTTCTTGAGAAGGCATCCACCAACAAGTTATTCCCTGCAGGGATATGTTTTGGTGCAAATTGGAATCTTTGGAAGTATTGTGCCCAGCGAACTTGTTTTGGGGATAGTCTTCAATGAGTTTTGAGAGCTTCAAGGTTATTATGGTCAGTCCAATGTACCTCTCTCAAGTCTAGTTTGGTGAATTCCTTGTCTTTAGCCAAGTGGTTCAACATATCTGTCATGAGGGGGAGATGATAGGTGTTCTTCACACACACCATGTTCAAAGTTTGTAGATCAATACAGAGACTACTACCACTATCTTTCTTTTCTCTGAAGAGCACTGGGGCCACTAATTTTGACTTTGCTGGTTCAATAAATCCCCGCTTCGAATTGATGTCAATTACTTCCTCAATTCAACCATCTCCTTGGGAGTCATGGAATACATTTTCAGCTTTGGTAGGGTAGCTAACCCCCAACCTGTGGGTCCGTGAGGGGGAAGATAGTTGCAATCTTCCTCACTGAACAACTCCGCCAAGTCCCAGTAGTCTTTTGGTATTTGTTGGATCCCTGGGGGTTTTGTGTCTGCTGCAGGTGCTGCAGGTTCTGGAATTTTGGGTTCAATTGTCCCTGGGTGGTAGCAGCCCAAATCTGATAATCCATTCCCTAACACCGTCTTCCCACTTTATCATAGGCTTCCACTTGTCCAGCCATTCAAGTCCCAAGATAATGAATTCCGACATCTTTGGAGCCATGATGAATCTGAGGAGTTCATAGTGGCAGCCTATTTGTAATTTTACCAGTTCAGTCATTAGCATGGTCAGGGTCTCCCCAATTAGTGTTCCATCTACCTGCTCAAATGGAATGGGATGGGCTAGAGGTCTTGTGCATATGCCTAATTGCTTTACAATTGACATGCTGATTAAGCATCGGGTGCAGCTGGTATCCACGACTGCTTCAACTTCTCCTTCCACTTCCGTTTTGGGTATTTGGAGCTTGGTTTGGCAAAGGGATGGATAGGTGCACTCACCATTGGGTTGTCTACACTATTTTCTTCCTCTGAGGTTTCCCATTGGTTGGACTTTTCATCACCTTAGGTTGGGGATCAGCTTTCTGAGGTTGTTGACCCAGATGACACTTTTTGGATGGCTTCTGGGGCCTTATCTCTACTGCACTGGTGGTTGGTGTGCACGTTTGAGAGATTGGGGCTGGAGTCAGGCACTGTTATGCTCTGTGTCCAGGTTGATAGCAATGGTGACATTTTATCCCCCCGCCAAGGGAAGGGACTCGGTTGCATCTCTAAACTTAGGAGCCGCCTCATCACAATGCTCCACTATCCATCCTGCAGCTTCCCTCTCATTCATCCCTTCTGCCATTGTCGAAATTATTTCTCTGTTGGAAGGTGGGGTAAGAGCCTGTTGGGGCAGTGCAGGTAGGAATGGAATTGGTGTGGAGGGTCAATCACTGATTTGGCCCCTGCCCAGTTATCTGATATGGTGCCAACTGCTGAGGGAAGACAGGTGCCCACTGGCATCTCTCCCATCCATCGCCTGGGAAGAGAGCCCATCCCAGTGGTGCTTGATTTACAGGCTGCAGCCCAAACGTCGGTGGCTGGCTAAGAGAAGAGGCCCAAGCCTCCTTCTGCTGGCTGGATTGATTTCCTCATGTTGATGGGGATTTGTTTGCAGCTCAGCTGCAGGTCATTTCACTTGCCACTGTGTGGAAGAAATAAAAGTCTCCACTCTACAAGAGAAGGAGAATGTGGAGTGAGCCAGGGCCCATTTTGATGGTCCTGAGCTAACGCAAGGATTGATTTTACTCACGTTTGGCTGCACAAGTTGATGTGGGAGGCACAGCCCTCCTCCCAGCTTCATTTTTGCTGGCTAGCAAAACAAACTAAAAGCAAAATAAAACAAAGGGAAAAATGTTTCCCCTTTTGCATTTAAGCACCCAAGAAGGGACAGGAAAGGAGAAAGAGAAAGAGGAAATAAAGAAAAAAGGAAAAATGGGAAGAGAGCAAGGAAGGGAAAAAAGAGGAAGAAGAAAGGAGAATGAAGAGGGAAGGAAAAGGAACAGAAGGAAGGTTATGAGAGGGAGGGACAGTCTGAACGAAGTCCTGCCTTAGCACTTGGCCACCACAGGTGCCTCCGTCATGAGTAATGTCAAGCTGGCCATGTCCACTCTGGCCATACCCAACCTGCCCGTCTGACACAGCCCTCAATGAAATCGAGTTTGATAATTCTGTACTATACCAATGCCAACAATCTATTCCAGGGACATTCAAAGATTTGGTACTAAAGCATAAAGTCTGTTATGGATTCAAAAACATCAGATCTAGATTAAAGAAACACCACTTTCAGTTCAGCATCTATGATTATTAGTGGGGAGGGTTTTTGTTAGATATTCTCATAAACTTATGAATTGCCTTCTCCAGAGAGGCACAGAGTCTCTTTTCAGAATAAGGCAATTCCCTCCCTCCTTCTCTCTCTGAGTTTCTTAGTTTTTATTTTAACTACCCATGCATCATAATTGCATATATTTATTATTGGTATTTAAGTTGCTTTATATTTCAGCTTGAGAATACAGCTATTGAGCAAATTAGTATCTTTTTATTCAGTTATGTTGAAAGGAAATTCTGGTTCATTCTGAGCTAGGATAAGAAAAAGAATGCAGAACACAGGCAGTTGTTTGAAGCAGAGAAGTTTATTTCCTGGTCAGCAATTGGAGGTGGATACTGTAGCTAATGTCAGCCCTCCTCCATGTGCCCCTTATATAGAAAAGTCTTGCCTTTGTTCTGTAAAAGTGGGTGGAAAGAATCTGCCCTTTAGGAATCCTTAGCATGTAAAATTGACAGGCGGTATTCTGGGAGGCAAATCAAATCACCAATCAGCTGCTTGGCAGCAAAGGCTCCAGCATTTCCCGCCAACAGCAGCAGTCAGCTCTGTTGACCAGTGGTGGATGCAACAGAGCAGAACCCTGACAGAGCCCTGATGAGCCATATGCTGGGACTGCTATAACGTGGTGAAGCCGACCAGGCTTTTTTCTGTTTGCTGCAAGGATGTTAGCCAGATGAATACCGGATGGATGCTGGGAGGCAGAGGCAGATCCCTCCCCCCCCACACACACTTGTTTTCATCCTCTAAAGCTAATGTACATTTTATAGTCTGAAAAATACAGTACTTCCTGCTTGCTAAGCATTAGCAGACTCATGAAGGAAAGGATCTTTTGTTTATTAGAATATGGAATCCATGGCATCTTGAAAGGAATGTTTACCTGAATGAGCTGCCTCCATCAGCCAATTCCAACTTTGTCAAATTTGTTACCTTTTGTTTTAGTGTAATTTCTCACCTTTTACCCTGGAAATAACTGTGAGATTGAAACAGAAGAACAAGGGAATATTGAATGGTAGGAAAGGTTTGATTTCCTTCCCACAGATACAATACTTTCTTTCAAGAAAATATCAACACAATAATGCCTTCCTTATGTGATTTCCCATCTGATTTTGTTTCCTTCATAGTAAGGTTTAAATGAAATGAGACTTCTCTTTTTGGCTCATTTATAAAGCTGAGTATTATCACTAGTAATTGTATGTTGCTAATCCCAAATCTTGCTCATGACGCACAACCTTTAATTATAGTATAACATCTAGTATCCTTAAATAAATATTGCTTTTTGAAATGGTTTGGCTTTTCAATTTTTTTTATTTCCAGTTTAGTTTTGTCCCAGTCTAGACCATAAAAATAATGGACCTTTAGGAGGCTGACATAACTATATCACAATTCAAAAATCTGACTTTCCACAATTTTTTAGGTAAATAAAATGTAACCGTCTTTATATATTCTTCTAGAAGGCATCCAAATATATCTAATGTATATATTTTCTTCCCCCAAAAGACCATCTCAAAGCAACTATAATTATTCATTTTATATGGAAACTATACAACATTATTAGTTCCTGTTTGTTGAAATTTAAATTAAAAACTATTCAAAAGATTTGTGTATGTAGATTGGTTTGATCTCAGGCCATAAAGCAACATAATACAAGTAAAAATAGAAATGGATGAATGATTATCACCTGAATACATATATTTATCTCATTAGGTAGACTAGATGGGACCAGGTAGGATGGCAGCTCATGAAGGAATTCCTTTCAGATTAGCATACACAAATATTGCTTAATATTTGGATAGTATTTCATAAATGAATAGAAGAGCGTATAAGTTGGAAATGAAGACCAAAAAATAAATAAATAACCTAAAACAATGTTTCTCAACTTCAACAAATTTAATTTAGATGGGATTCAATTCCTATAATTCTCCAGCCATCCATGCCTGCTTTAGTCATAAAAGCCAGATGGGTGATTTTGTACTAGCCATTCTCTTTCAGCCCAACCTACCTCACTGGGTGGTTGATGTAGGAAAAATAGGAGAAGGAAAAATAGGAGAAGGAAGAGAATTGAGAATCTTAATTGCTTTGAGTGATTTATAAAAAGATTATTTAGGATAAAGTAAAGGAAAGTAAAAGATCAAATAAATGGAAAAGAGATATGGCAAGACAAAGTATTATATGCCCAGTATATTTAAAACAAAAACAAAAAAACAGCAGAGAAAATAGATAATACAAATCTAAGGGTGGGAAAGTTGAATAAAGAAACTGAGGACCTAATTCTGACTGCACAAGAGCAACCTTTAAGAACAAATGGATACAAAACCAGAATTGAAAAGACAGCAACAGACAGCAAGTGCTTTCTCTGCAAAGTTGAAGAAATGGTGGATCACATAGTTCAGCTATGATGCTGTTTCCTTGGTCAGAATTCTGCAGGTGGATTTTTAAAGAATACCATGACTTTTGCTGCCTTTCCTTGGTTAATGGTTATGCCATGATTATAGACCAGTCAACTGTTAAAACAGGATTCTGATAAGAATGGGGTCTTGGGGAATATTCCAAGGATATTGTTGGTTATAGGTTATGGTTGAGGAACTGAATTGTTGCTAGTGGTGAAGCATCAATAAAAATCCATAGGTAGACTAGATTCATCCTGGATGCTTAGGGAGATAGAGCGTGCTAATTCTATCCCGTGATGGCGAAAGGGTGTTGGTAACTTACCTGATAGGCCTCTTCTAATAGGGTGGAGATAGCATCCATGCATGGGTTGACACTGTGCTCTGATTGGACTGAGTCTGATTACTAATTAATTAACCCCTATATAACCTGCCTCCATGAGTGGTACCACCCAGTTTCCGGCAAAAAGAAAAAAAGACAGACTTTATGTGTTATCCAAACAATTTTTAAGTTTAGTGATTCATAGAAAAAGATATACAAAGCAACATCACCAACCTGTCGAGATAAAACCTTCAAAACAGAACAAGAAAAAAACAGCCCCGCAGAGACAAGGAACAGTCAAATCCTGGGCTGGAGCTGGATGCTATCTCCATCCTATTAGAAGAGGCGTATCAGGTAAGTTACCAACACCCTTTTTCAATAAGGGTGGAGATAGCATCCATGCACGGGACATACCCAAGCCGTACAGTCCTCAAGGGTGGGTGATAGACTGTTCTGAAACTGACCCACCTGACCGAATGGCCTGCAGAACCCGCCTGCCAAAGGAAGCATCTGCAGATGAGAACTTATCAAATTTGTAATTGTGGATGAAAGGGGACAAAGAGGTCCACGCGGCCGCCCTACAAATTTCATCCAGGGAAGCCTGGGTTGCCCACGCCGTCGTGGTGGCTGTGCTTTTTGTAGAATGGGCCGTCACCCCTGCTGGCACCCTCTCCTGGCATGAAACGTATGCTGCTATAATGCAACATCTGACCCACCTGCCAATGGGTAGCCACCAAGATCTTTTGGCCAAGGGAAGAAAGCTGGAACGAAATAAAAAGGGCCTCTGATCATCTGGATTCCACCGTGCAATCAATGTAAATTTGCAGCGCCCGATGCACATCTAAATTGTGCCACATATGTTCCAATTCATGTCTGGGTGAGGGACAAAAATCTGGTAACACTACCTCCTGTGTGCGATAGAACCAAAAACCAACCTTCGGCATAAAGGAGGGATCCAGTCTAAGGACAACTCTGTCCACATGAAACCTACAGAGGTCCTCCTGCACTGACAAGGCATGCAGTTCAGATATACGCCTTTCTGACGACACGGCCACCAGGAATGCTACCTTCCAGGTAAGGAATTGTAGGGGCACCTCTTGAACAGGCTTGAATGGTGGATCTATCCAAGCCTCCAGGACTTTCACCAGATCTATGCACTGCTGGAGGTCTTAGATTAACTTAAAAAGAAACCCCGCACGTTGGGATGATGTGCCAGCGATTGTCCCCTACCCCAGGTAAGTATAGTGTTCAAAGTAGCCACCTGTCTCCTAAGAGTGTTAGGGGACAACCCCTCCTCCAGACCATCCTGGAGAAATTCAAGGACCCGAGGGATGGTAGAATTGACCAGAGAAATGTGCTTGGTTGTACACTAACGAGAAAATTTTTTCGAGGTGGCATTGTAAATGCGGAACGTTGACAGTCTCCTGGAGGCTTGTATGGTAGAGATGACCCTGTCTGACAGATTGCCTTTCCTCAGCATGAGCTGCTCAACTGCCAAACGGTCAACTGCAGCCACTGGGGGTCCGGGTGCTCCTGTGACCCCTGGGTAAGGACAACCTTGTCCGGTGGAATCCTCCACGGTCTCTCCACAGACAGCAACTGCAAGTTGGCAAACCAAGGGCATTGTGGCCAGTGTGGTGCCAGAAGGACGACCTTCACCCTTACACAGATGACCCTGCGGATGACCCTGGAAAGGAGAGGGACCGGGGGGAAAGTATAGAAGAGACCCCTGGGCCAGGGGCTGCAAACCGTGTGAAAAACCTTGGAAGCTGGGCATTGGCTGGGGTGGCAAACAGGTCCTCAATCAGGAGTCCCTAGCTGTGTGATCTCCTGAAAAAGAAAAGGATGCAGACGCCATTTGGCTTGGTCAACTGTAGCCCTGCTGAGCCAATCCGCAGTGACATTAGCGGTGCCAGAATATGCTCCACCGAAATGGACAAGAGATTATTTTCTGCCCAAGAGACCAAGATATCGGCCTCTGAAATAAGACCACCAGACCTAGTATCACCCTGCCTATTAATGTGCGCCTTAGCTGCCATATTTTCGGTCAGAATAAGGACATGCTGCCCCGAGATGGAATCCCAAAATTTCAACAGGGCCAACCTGATGGCCCGTAGTTCCAACCAGTTAATGCTTTTCTATGCCTCTTCCTAGGTTCATTGCCCTTGTGCCATTTGTGTTCCCATATGGGCACCCCAACCGTACAGGCTGGCATCTGTGGTAACTGTCACTCTATCGAGAATCCTAAAATGACACCCCTTCTCAATGGCTGGTGACTTCCACCAGTAGAAAGATTGGCGAACCTCCTTGGGTAAAGGCACTTTAATCAAGGAAACACTGCGGTTAGACTTCTGGTAGGGGAGGAGGAACCATTGTAACTCCCTTGTATGTAACCTAGCCCAGGGCACAATGGAGATAGTAGAGATCATTTTCCCCAATAACTTGGAAAGTGTAGCCAGGGACACCCAGCGACTGCATAATACCTGTTATCAACTGTTTGAGGTTGCTAAGGTGATCCTCTGAGAGGAAGACCTGACCTGCCACAGTATCTAACCAAGCCCCTAAATGTAGAATACGAGTTGTGGATGTAAAGTGGCTCTTAGACTCATTGAGGGAAAACCCATGAGCCCTTAACACAATCATCATGAGATGGAGATCGTCCACAGCCCTGTCCCTAGTGGTTGACTGTACCAATATGTCATCCAAATAAAGTTGTACCCTGATAGGAATGGTAACAAAAACGTAAGAATTGACTATGCTCCCTCAGGATGGGTACATGCAAGTACGCCTCTGTGAGGTCGATCAAAATAAGAAAATTGCTTTCGCAAATACCTTCCAAAATGGTGATTAAAGAATGCATTTTAAAATGTCTGCACTTAGCATACTTATTCAACCGTTTCAAATCAAGAATGGCCCTCCACCCCACCAAGGACTTTGTTATGACAAATGGAAATGCATGGGGAGAACATGGGGGGTCACACACACATGCATGGGAGAAGGGGAGCAAGGGGACGTCTCAAGTGCATGCGGACTGGGGGTGTCGTGCACACATTGTATTATGGGTTGGCATGTGACAACAAAAAGGTTAGCCATCACTGTTCTACCCTATAAGAAGTCAGTGAGTGAAGATGGTTGAGGACCATATTATCACTTTTTGTAATTGAGGAAGATACAGCAGGCGGCACAGAGATGACTACTGTAGGAGTGGGAGGTACACATTGCTGCAGATTTTCACTTTTGGCATGGCGACATCTTTCTTGGGCCCAAATGAGCATATTATTGAATGACTTCAGGCTTTTACTGGAAAACAGCAAACACCTAGAATGTATTACTATCAATAGTATAATTATCAATATCATATTGATACATCAAGGTTATAGAAGTGGGGATGAAGCAATAATCCTTTCTGAGAACTTAGCAGCAACTAGATATGCTGGTCCAGGCAAGAGTGCATCTCTATGATACTGAGCTATAGGCTCAAATTTTGATTTATGTTAATATTATCATTGTGTTATTTGGTCTGCTAAACCTCAAGAGTTCTTTGTAAGTTGGATCTCAATGACTAGTACTACAGTATCTCCAGTTGTTTGTGCTAGGGAATTCCAATTTCATTCCCTTAGAATAGTAAATGTATACGTAACTTCCATGAGCATGTTCCAGGTAGTCTGAGTCCTCACTAAACAGCTCAGCAAAGGCTAAACATGTTTGACCCGTTTTTTGTTTTGTTTTTTTGAGAGGGAAGATGGCATGTAATTGTAGATAGTTAAGTAAATTAATTTACTTGGACTTCAGCAAGATATTTGATAAAGTAGACCATAACCTACTACTAGACAAAGTAGAAAAATGTGGGTTAGATAGCATCACCACCAGATGGATTCGTAACTGGCTGACCAACCGCACTCAACGTGTAGTTCTCAATGGAACTGCATCTACATGGAGGAGGTACGTAGTGGAGTACCCCAAGGCTCTGTTTTAGGCCCTAATTTAATGAAAAGAAGGACTAGTGAAGACATGGTAGCAGTGTTCCAATATCTCAGGGGTTGCCACAAAGAAGAGGGAGTCAAACTATTCTCCAAAGCACCTGAGGGCAGAACAAGAAGCAATGGGTGGAAACTAATTAAGGAGAGAAGCAACTTAGAACTGAAGAGAAATTTCCTGACAGAACAATTAATCAGTGGAACAGCTTGCCTCCAGAAGTTGTGAATGCCCCAACACTGGAAGTCTTTAAGAAGATGTTAGATAGCCATTTGTCTGAAATGGTATAGGGTCTCCTACCTAGGCAGGGGATTCGACTAGACGACCTCCAAGGTCGCTTCCAACTCTGCTATTGTATTGTATTGTAAATGATATTGACAGACATAAACAAGATTCATTACCAGAGTGCAACTCAAGTCCAAAACAATAGAAGGCAGGGAGGAAATGACTCCGATATCTCCTTAGCCTCTTAGGAGTGTCCATGGTGGTAAGTAAAATACAATCAGGTTTGCAAAATTCTGTTACAATAGTCCATCATATTAAGAATAATTTTAGTCTTCTCTGGAGTCTATTTTTTCATCTGATCTATATTGTATGGTTAATACCATCTGTTACCATGGTAATACAACTTTCTGTGCAAGTTGTGGATTATTAGCTCTTTGGACCACTGTGAGAACTAAGGACCCATTAAATTGCTTGTCCAAGTGCCTCCTGGATCTTGAAGTGGGAAACTAGAGAAGTCCTGGTAAAATGATTCTTTTGCACTTGGTGGGCATATAGTAACAGGAAATAACAAAGTTTCGGAGATTGTTGTGAAATGAAGTAAGCAAAGAGACATTTAGTGTGACACTGATGACCAGTTATGATTAAATATTCTATGTGTGTATATGCTGGTCCAGTCTGTAGCAAAAAGAGCAATGAAGCATGTCTACTTCTCCACTCTTATTGCCTTTGTTGATTCTTGTCTAGCTAGCATGTTTAAGGTTACCCATATTCTGTTGTGGAACAAAGGGCAGGACAATATCTCTGCAGGCAACTGCAATATGTTTCTTTGAAGATAATTTTGCTAACCATTACTCAGATCTTGATACCAATTGAGCAGACTGAAATAAAGTATGGCAAGATGTGTTTATAACATGATGCAGGATTTCTTTTGACATTCTGGAGCCTAAAGAAGTGGGTAAGGTTCAAAAAGCAAATGTCTTGTTGAAAAAGGATAAGTTATCATCATCACTGAAAGAAGTGTCAACCCAATTGTATACAGATCATCCTTTCTTAGCAATCACTTATGCCATGACCATATAATGGCATTGAACAAGGAGACTTATGGCTGATCTTCTAAATTGCACTGGTTGCAGCATCCCAAAGGTCAAATGATTGCAATTTGGGTGCTTAACAGTGATGCACAATTATGATGCTTGCATCATCCATAGTCATGTAATCACAATTTTCATCTTTACACCTGACTTCTGACAAAAAAATCAACGGGATATTGGCTTAATTTATTAATATAATTTTATTGAACAAATTTTAAACAAGATGAAAGCAATATAAAAGAACAGAAACAAAGAAAATAAGAAAGAATAGTGAATACATAATATAGAAAATATAAGAAAAAAAGAAATTAAAGATTTTAAGAAAGTGGCTTCCAATCTTTTTGCAGATGCTATAATACATTTGTATTTTACCCCTTCTATTTAAGGTAGCACAGGCATGATGGTTCAATGGTTAAGACACTGGGCTTACCAGCTAGAAAGTCAAGAGCATAGGTTTGAGACCTGAGTGTCGTGAATCTGGGGAAGGTTCTAACTGAAGGAAACAGAATCAAGAATAAGGCTTTCTCCATAGTAACCTCACTGCTTTGAAATACTTTGCTTCCAGAGATGTTTGTTGTTCCCTTGTTGTTAGCCTTTCGCAAGGCCATCAAAATTATTTTGTAATGATGACTCGTGCTGATGTTTTCGGGAATTGTTTAGTTTGTGGTTGAATGTTTTATATTATCTTGATTTATGCTATACGCCACCCAGAGTTCAGTGATTGGGAACTGTACAAACAACTGAAATAAACATACAAGCAAACAAATATTTGGCATGTATCAAAGAAACAAAAAGCAGGATGTAAACATGTCATTAAGCTAGTAAACCAGGGAAAAGGTGTATGGAAATAAGAAAGTACATCAGTGTTTCCTCACATTAGCAGATCCTCATAGGGAAATGCTTCTGAACATTTTTGACAATTTGGTGTTGAAATATTTAAAACAGACAATTGATTTCATAATGATAAAGATACAAGAGTTGTCTGTGATTTCATTAAGATACTTATTGCATTGATGCCTGAGGGCTTCAACCAGAGCCTGTGACGTCAATGCAGGTATCTTCACTGATTTCAAGGGTCTTGTACCCAGACAGTAACTCTGCAAAATAAAAAGAAAAGAAACAATAATACAGCCTGCCCTAGATAGAAACATTCTTGCTTCCTCTCCTATTCTCAGCATGCATGTTATAATATGAATTGTACAGGAGACAGAAGAAATCTGGAATATAGAATGCAAGATGAAAAAGATTAAAAACATAAGTGAGGGAGTGGCTTTTAACCATTAACAGGAACTATTTTTGCCAGTTGCAGCAAGAAAGATGACATTCACTATTAATGTGCATGTATTTACAATGTGGCTTTGTTAACTTTTCAATTAGTGTTACTGGCATCAAAATTGTGAATGTTCCATTTGTTAGATGCTATTCTTCTTGCATATTTCTTCTCAACAAAGACACGTTTTGTGTGTGGTAGGCTCCCCTTTTAAAAATTCATTCATCTCATCCAAAATCTTAGATATTTATTGGACTGGATCCAGGCTTAGTCATAATTAGAACAGACCTATAACAATCAGTAAAACCTGAGTTGAAACAGTATTTAGACCAATGCTTCTCAGTCTTGGCAACTTTATGGTCCGTAAAGACCAATGGGTGGTCTTTAACTCCCAGAGTTGGATGAGGAATTATGCGGTTGAAGTCTATACATCCTAAAGTTGCTATTTAAGTTGCCTTTATTCAGTGAAGAAATACAAAGCAATACATCTCTGGACAGATAGCTATCTGACTTCACTTGAATATATCCAAGGAAAAGACAAGTCCATCATCTCACTGATTGATTAGTTGTGTAATCAATTTGTTCTGGCTGATTGGCTCTTTTTCCTATTTTTCAAATGAAATCTATCTTCCTGGAATTGAAATCTAGTATTCCATGTTCTGCGATCTGGAATGGTACAAAAAATAGCTTGACCTTTTATGTGCCATCCTTTCACATATTAAACAACCATCACTTAATCCCTCAGCATTTTATTCTTATTGTAAAATATTCATTTGCATTCCTATTCACAAGCTTTTGGTTCTAGTCCTTTGATCATCCTGAGGTTTTCCTTCTGCGTTGTCTGAACGCAATTTGTCTGAATCCTTGAAAAATTAGTGCCCATCCTTCACAATTGCCTGAAAGAACATTTTCAGGCTTCTCAAATAAAAATAATTCCAAGTTTTTACAAGTACATTCCCTTTATTTCAATGGACTTACTCTAAATAAGGCTGCTTACGATGTAATTTCTAATGTGACTTCATAACTTTTAGCCACAGTAGATATCAAACTTTGGTTGATTTCAAAACAAGCCAATCAAGGTTGAAATTGGTTAGTATAATGCAACTGATTTTATTCATTCATTCATTCATTCAACATGCTGCCCATCTGACCTGGTGGTGATTCTAAGTGATTTACAATAATTAAAAATCAATAAAAACATAAAAACAATAAATAGTGACATTAAATTATTTAAAATTGACAAACAAAAAAAAGGAACAAGATGCACATGGGGGGAGATAAGGATTCCTATCACAATCCATTAACCACTTCCGGAAACTCCCACTAATTGTTGGATAAAAATGGTCATAATACTATATCTGGTATGTGTGCTCATGTATTGAGACTCAATTTTGACAAACATTATATTTTATTTTACTTTTGGGTTCATTGCCTTTTGTAAATGTAGGTTTATTTATTTGTTACTTCCAAATTTATGTATTCTGGCAAGACTCCTCATGGGAGGAATAGCAATAAATGTCATCAAGCAAGTACAAGGTATATCACTCAAAGCATTAATAAAATGAAATTATATATAATAATTACATTTCCATAAATCCAGACCAACTATCATAAAAAATCATGCAAGTATAGAAGTAGAAAGGGAATGCTTGCTTTTACAAATAGGTCTTAGGTTCTAATAAACGAACAGAAATACACACAAACCCCCTCCCTGAACAAATCAAATACGATGCTTAACTATATGTTAAAGTAGGCAAAACACAATGACATACCATAAAATGGGGACAAGGTTGAAGTATAATTAATGGATAATAGCAACAGCAAAAGCAAGGCACATAGGGACAGCCAGGCCCATTCCTAAATTGCCTTCTAAACTATATATTCCTGTCAGGCACATAAGTTCAGATTATTCTTTCTGCTCCCCCTCCACATAATAATGATGGAGAAAGCATCAAATATACAGTATATAGTTGCCCATATATATAGTTCAGATATATATAGCCCATTGCACAAGAAATGTTATTAGATACCTTATGTATAAAAATAAACTATAGGTACTTTAGCGAAAATATATATATTAGATTTTGATTATATATGAGGTGAGATTTTTAAAAATTGTGTCAAAGTGAGCTGTTAACAAATTAGCCATATAACACAAAGAATCTGAACTCCTGTTGAGCTGATATCTTAGCCTGTTGAAATATCCAGTTGAATGCTGTAAAGACCATAGCTTACAAGATTAATTATTGAGCCACTCAAAAAGTCATGGTGGTGGCTATGGCCAGGTGATTGAAGATAAACCTATTTTTAGTGGTGTCATCTTAAAGTATTTGATCATACTTTGCAGACATTAATAGACACTAGTTAGCTAGAATAGCTTCCAGAAAGCCAAATTTAGTCCAATTTAGATCAGAGATATTTATTTTGAGACTTGGTAAAGACTTAAGTAATCACACTGAATGTTCTAGAAAGAACATGTTTGTTTACATTGTTTTGAAGATTAATTTAGAAGGAAAACAAATGGAAAACCTAACTCATCTGCTTTCTTCTTTTGATTTCTTTGCCTGCTAATTCTCTCCCTCTCCTCATTGTTTGTTTTCCAGTATTTTCTAATACTTTGTCATTCTTCCCAATGACAGAACGGATTTTGTTTGTTCCCTGCATTCATGTTTGGTGTTAATTTGCAGCAATATAAATATAATTTAATACAATCCTGATCCCTTTCTCCAAATATCTATTTTGGCATAGCATAAATCATGTAATCTCCACAATTATGATTTGGAACTAAAGTTACACTCAATAAATTTATCTAGATTTTCCCTAAACATGTTCTATTAGTAGAAGTCTTTTAATGAAGGCAGATGTTTTATGGATAAAGTTTATTTTTAAGTAACTCAGATGCAACTATGATGAAGAAAGTCGCAGGAATACTGCAAATTAGACACTTTGTAAAGTCTAGAATGATCCTGCTGGTAGACATATACTTCTGACTCCTTCCTTTAGATGTAATTCAAGTCACCAAGTAAACAGGTATATTATAAATTTACTAAAATGTGGTTTTAAGTTAGTACTTACAGCATTTTTTCTGTATTTTATAAATATAAACTTTTTCTGTAATTAGAAATCAAGGGATGTCATTAAGTTCATAGAAAATATTATTTTAAAATATTTTACTAACAAAATTATTCTAAACCATGAACTTTATTTCAAATGCATTTAACTGTACAGCACTCAAAGTCCCTCTATGAGGGAGAGTGCATACAGAAATGTGAAAAATAAATAAAATAATAAAAAATAATGTAAATAAAGGGACAAATTAGAATTCTCCTCTTTGCTAACAGTTTAAAATGGATGTTCCTATCATTAGTTGCTTTCTACCACCTAAGAAAACCTGAAGAAACAAGTTTCAAAGTCTTGCTTATGAGTCAATGCTCTCCATCAAAACACTACTTATTTAGTTAAACTCAGAGTCTCTTTTCAAAAGGATATCTGGTTTGGTCCTACATAACTGCCTCTAAGACAATATTTCCTCTGATTGCCAAGAAACAAGCCACACATGCTGAATAGTTAGAAAGAAACATATTTTGTAAACTGGAATTTCTGACTGTTATAAAATATTGTATGCGGTGGTCAAAGTATTATGACCACAATTTGGCAACTTTTGAGAAATGTAAAAAATTACATATGAGGACAATGAAGGCTAAGTCACTCATGCAAATTTTAATGAATTATCTTATAGTAGAAGGAAAATCCTAACCATTAGTCAAGTGGATCCATCTTTATTTTGTTATTTTGTTAATTTAAAAAAATCAATATTTCAACATAGTTTAATGCCTCTGGATTGAGTAAGGGACAAAAATAGGGACTTTTGCAGCCGTGTTGTTTTATAAGGAAAATGATCATTACATTTAAGCATGTTCAAATATGCTTCATTTAACTCAATCTTTTATTCTTTGAAAAAAGGCAATATTAAATTTTCACGAAACCCGGATCTACCTCTCAAACTTGAATCATATTTTTGAGCCACATAAAGAGTAGCTTATGTGTTGTCTCATTAATTATAGGAAGAACTCACTCATAACAAAACACATTATGTCGGAATTCATCCATTAATATTCAACTTTATCTAGGATAAAACAATAAGCTTCAACTAATTTTAATAATCTCAGGGATCATTACTATTTTTTAATTGAATCAATCAATCATTGTCTTATTCTTCAACCTGAAACCTTAGAATTTTCCAGGCTGCAGCCAGGTTGTTAATTTAAATTAACAAAGTTATTAACTTTGCTTGAGCCTAAATTATATGTCTGTAATTTTCTACTCTCATGTAAGATTCTTGCTATTTAATAAAAAACACAGAATTGGAACAAAATAGCTAGACCTAAGTTGTCCCTGCCAAATGGCTGTTCCCTCCTCACTTGAACACAAATGGGAGCTCACTATTTGAGGACCCAGATTGTTGGGGGCAATATGCTGACTCTGTAAACCACTTAGGGAGAATAGTATATAAGTAAGTGCTATTGCTATTGCTATCTACTTGATAATTGTAAAATTGCTATGAATGTCAGGATGTTTTCTCTCTTGAAGTTTCTCTTACTTTAAATAAATATTATCCACAATCTCACATTGTAAAATTAGGTGCACTCATTCCAATAATTCTAGACAATTTAGAGAATACATAATAGAAAAAGAAGATTTGAAATACCACTTTTTACAATTATGCACATATGAAGAGAACAAAGAGGATGATAGATATTATTCAGTATTGAACATGGTCCTATACATATGAACACCTTTTGGTCTACATTATTTATCATTAAATGTACTACTTCCCTTAAATATACTACTTTCCTTACATTTATTACTATTAAATATAAAGGACTACTTTGTCCCTTAAATAAAGCAAAAATGTTGGTATCATTTTTTTTAAAACAGCTAATAATATCTCACAGTATGATGAAGCAATTTCAAGCATTATCTTCCTAGAATTGTTTGAAGACTGCCATCTAATGGTTAAGACTGGAGACAAAAGTATTTTATTAACTGCAGATTATATCCTGGATAGCCTTGCTAAATATTTTCAGTTTAACTTTTTGTTCATCAAAAATTATTAATTCTGGTGATTGTAATAGATTTGAATGTTTAATCATGATGCTCTCTCTTTCCTGAAAAGTCAGTATATTTTATTATATTTTCTGTAGAATTTTTGTTTCAAACAATATTCATCAAGAGTCACACGGGCTAAGAACTAAATACTAAAGATGGATGCGTTTAACGAAGCTTTGTGACTTTCCCATAAAGTTATTCAGAGAAAATATAAATTCTATTTGGTTCAAATGAATGGAATGTGTAATAACTCTTTAAACTGAGCTGCTGACAGAGAAGCAATGCTTCATGCCATTTTGCAATCATTAAGAAACAGAGTACCATTATTACTATTATTTTGGGTGGAGGAAGCAAAATTACTACATAGCCTTGGGGTACTGAGTTTCATGTAAAAATGTGAAAATGGAAAATATCAATAACTTCTTTCTAAATCTACAGTGCCACCCATTTATTAGAGGCCAAATCTAATTGTGTCTAAGTTCACACATGCTAAGGCAGAATCAAACAAACTATATTGTGATCTTATACATTCAAATTAAATTATACAAATCCTCATGTATATAACAGAATCTAAACTATGTTTGAATATTATTTAATAAAAAGACAGGAAACTAATTTCCCCTTAGATTGGAGTATACTAAAAATAATATTTAATTTCTTCCACTTATGCAAACCTGATGAAAATTGAACTTTCTCAAATGCTTTGATTTATTATCTATCATAAAATTGGTGCTGATTACGATCTCATAAATACATTTTCCTCAGAACAATCTGTTCCCAACCTGGCTCTTCCAGGTTTTTCCAAGATAGAGCCTTTAAACTTTTTTTAATACACTAACAAATTTGAGGACTTTCAGTAAAAATGAAACAATTTCAATAATTTTATTCATTTTTATTTATTTTTTATTTTTTTATTTTCATTTCACTTTGTTTCGATAGAGAAATTCATTTATAATCCACCATGTTTTACAACCTCCCAATTTTTACATTCATTCATTTCTCAATGATCTCCTAAGAACAAAATCTCATCTGCACACCTGAACTGGAATAAACCTGACTTTCCAAATTCTGTCAATGTTACCTCTTGAATTTTCCAATCAGAAGTTTGCTAAATACATTCTCAGGCACACCTAATATCTAAATCACCTCTAGTATTCACTTTAAGAAAAAATAATCAAGGAACAATAATGATATTGTTCCAATTCTCAAACTGAGATTCAATTGACAAATGTACATACACATTAAACAAGTGAAAAACGTTTCTATAAGGAAACAGCATGCATGTTTTTATATTCACTTATCTTATTTTAGTCTTGCTATTTTTCAATATTCTTGTGCATTCATTACTTTTTATCAGTTTTTTTTCCTTCTGGGACAATAAGGACAAATGCAGTCAGTGCAGAACCTTTTGGCCAGTATCTCACAAGAGAAATTAAACTGCTTACCATATTCTATGCAAGCTAGGATCAGTAACCTAAACTATAACTATAAACCTAAGCTATAAAGCTTTAGCCAATATCCCATCAACTTGGAGATACATAAATATATTGACAACAATCAGCCAAATCCAGATAGCAAAAGTTGTGGTTAATAATTTGAGATGCTTGAATCCGATGGTGATTGGACAAGTAATTTCCCCTTTGGTAGGAATTTCTACCCTCTCTGTCAGTCCTAGAGTTCAGAAAAAAAAACCTCCATGGAATCCTTATATACATTTCTTTAGATTAACCAAGTAACATAATCTTAAAAATGTGGCTAATAAACCCTTCCCTTTTTAATATTAATGTAAATTAGGGGACTGACTATTTAAGATACAGTGTCTGGATTTTAGCAGTTTTTCTCTTTTGCTTGCTTTAGTAATCAAATGTCCCTGTGTGCACCAAGGACATCCTATGTATTTTCTACAATGTCTATGGTTATCTCTCATCCTCTGCTGTTCCATTGTACTATTGCAGGACTTAATTGCTGTATTTTCTTTGTGTCTTAATAGAGCTTTCCTCATCACTCACACTCAGTCTTCAAAAAAATTTTTTTTCCTGGCAACATTTTATTTCTGTGATATAGATTTCATTTTGTCTCCAAGAAATGAGCTCCTTAACTCTTCCAGTGTTGCAGCCCTTTAGCCTTACTCTAACTCCCATGTAAGATGAACTTTAAAAGCTGTATAAGATATTAGACTTTTTCATCCTTAACCTTAAAGGAAAATCAGATCTACATTAAAACCAGTTTAATAATTAATACTGCAGTTGCAAACATTATTGATGACATAAGGCCATGCCAAGTTGTAAAATATGCCTCTAGAGTTGTATTGCCACAGCTTTAAACAAACTATAACCTTTAACATATAAAAAGTAATGCTTATATTACTGAATCGGTATTTGTTTTTTATTATAAATAGCCAGACAGCCCAAAGATAAACAAACAAGTTGACAATAATGTAATATGATATTAAAATTAAGTAATGATAGCAAAAACAATATAACTATAAATGACACTATTTTCCAACTCCCTCATTAAGATCGTAAATTATTTGCCATTATGCATCAATTATATATTCATATAATTTTTTTCAAGAGAAAAAAAAGCAAATATCTGGCCTCTCAGCTAATGTCACAAGGATCATGGAAACACTAATGTGGGAGCAGTATTTCAAAAGCAAACTTGCCACGCCATTTGGAGCTAAACAAATTGTTGTCCCTACTCAAATTATCCTCAAGATTGTCTCTACAGTGTCCCAAATTACCTGCATGGTATTTTGTCCCAGTAGAAGCAAAGTACCACTTTCAAACTGGAACAACTAGATTAGGGATGGGGTGGAGGACATTTATGTAAAGTATAGTGAATTATCTTTTGCCATGGCAATCAGGATATGAGAATGAGTCCAAGATGTATAGTCATTTGTGTTCAGTGGGGCTACTCTGTAATAACTCTTTGGGACTGTTGCAGTCATAAGCATGCTTATGAGAAACTGAATCTTCCAACAGAAAATAACAAACATGAATCCTGACAGTGCCTGGTAATAAATGTTATTAAAAGTATATGCTTTTATGTACAACACTTTATCAGATTAACAGTGAATGTTCATTTGAACATGTATCAATTGTGTGCCATAGGACTGCAATAACTTTATGCACACTGTATATTACAAAAATCTCAGTCATACTCATAGCAACATCATTTTACCAGGATTGTATTCATAATGAATAATAGAATTTCCACTTTCAAATAACAAAATTCTCTGCTAGTTTACAGACAGATTTTTACTAACCCACAATCCAAAAGACATTCTTTCCTCCCAGAAGATTTTTCCTGGTAAGAAAAAAGAGTATAAAGTAAGAAAAAAGAGTTATAAAGAAATATTCCCAAAAGATAGCAACTGGGACCTTTACTTCATTAATTTCCTACTTTATGCATAGAACATAACTGTGTTTGCATAATACATTGAACCATAAATCAGCAAAATTAATTTTATCCTACTGTGAAAAGTAGATTCAATCCCAGCAATGCATTTATGAAATCATAGTATGAGAAAGGGCCTTCCATGCATTCAGTTCAATCCTCTGCTCAGTGCAAGAATTCATATTAAAGGTTCCAGATGGATGACCATAAGGAGATCAATGGTCGTTTGAGTACTTGTTAACTATTTATACTATTAGGAAATCTAGTGCAATATGACTATTTTGAACACTGGTAAAACACCAGAGAATATGTAAGGTGAACCCATCCCAGTTCTTGCATTTTTATTTGTTTTTTATTCTACATGAGCCATGGGCTTTGTAAAAACCAGTGGTTTTATAAGCCAGACAGAAGCTATGTCTGTAATGAAAGATGCTCAAAAGACATTCCTGCATTGCTGCTCAGTAGGAGGAGCCGCCTACCTCTCCCTGATTTTCGATTAGACCATCGATTAAAGACGGTGACGTTTGGGTTCTCGGAATTTGTCCTTCCGCGGCTGCACCATCTGATCTAAGTGCTGAGTTCAGGGCGCCTCAGAATGACCGTTTTCAGCGCGGGCCGCTTGTCCGTCGCCATAGCGACCGTTCCTGGCACGCGGCGCGTTGGCCACTTTGTAGGACCTGCCAGCTGAGGACAGGTAGAGACGGGAGCAGCGAGACGCTGCCCCGGCACGTCTGGCCTAGCCCTCTTTCACCGGGCTGGGAAGCGACGCGCCCCCTCTCCCAAATAAAAATGCCGAAAAGGTCCGTTAATGCCCGACAGACTTCAAAAGCTTTTCAGTGTGGTCCAGGAGGGGGTAAAGAAAGTATCAGTTTGGATGAACACCAAATTGCTAATGAGGTGAGTCTCTTCACCATCCTGCTTCTTTTCGGGCAGTTTGGCAAGGGGCCATTTCTCCTATAAACCCCCCCCCCCTTTCTTTTAAAAAAATAAGAAACCTGTGTTCGAGTTGGAGACAGACTTCTAAGTCAACATATATGCCTTGGAGGTTTTGAGGAAGGGGGTGTGCCTATCTTTTAGCCTATTCCTGTATTGGCGATTGGCACATAATGTGATACATTTGGTTTCAGTTTACATTATTATAGGAATTATGGTTTGTAAATCAAGGGTGTTAAATCCTGCAAGGTGTACACCAAGCCAATTGCAGTTTATTCAACAGTTATGATTACAAAAGATGCCTTTGAGTTCATTCAAAATCCTTTGTGAAAGTGTGCTATCCATGTTCAGCCAACTGTGATGTAGGCAGCAAATCAGGTAAAATAGAATTAAGGTGATACATGAACACCAAGAGGTTCTATTTCTTTATCAAGGGGCCAATGTAGGAAACAATAGGAAAAAAGTGTTTGCTGCGGGGCTTTGCTTCTTAAAGCAGAACTTTAACTTGGGGAGGGGGTGTGCTCTTTCCATTGTCCCACAGGAGAAAGTATATTAAAAACAATAGCAGCTGCAGAGCTTAAATTTGTCCTTGGAAAAGCAGATTTGCCCCCCTCAAGATATCTATGGATATTCTCAGTCATCTAGATCATGACTGTCTCAAAGGTACTTTTTGCAAGAGACAACTGGACTTTCTTTGGTTTTCCTTGGAAGATGTTTCGCTTCTTATAAGTGTAATCTTTATTGTCATTGTATTTAAATACAACGAAATTGTATACAAAACATCCAAGAAGCTTCCTCAGCTCTGAAGAAGCATTTTTTTGGATAGAGAAGTGAAACGTCTTCAAGGAAAAACTAATACAGTCCTATTCACTCAGGCTGTTTCAGCTCTGTTTCGGTACCTGCATGCTTTAACTATCTAGTTTGGAACAAAAGACAATGGATTCTCAAAAATGATTGTTCTGAACAGCATGGCCATTTAACTATCTCTTGTATAATTAGATTCTCATATTCTATTATTTTTCATAATTTATTTTCAGATTTTAGAAAAGCAACTAAAAATTTGTGGCTACAAGAATGATAAAGAAGTCATATATCTATACCTTGGTGAAAAGTAAGTTGTTTGTAGCTGTTACTGTAATTAAATTTTACCTTGTAAGATCAGTAACTATTTCAGCAGCAAATAGAATTTGTTGAAATCAAAGCATGGTATCAAATGGATCGTTTAGTCTTTATTTTATTGGAGTAGTATTTATTTTAGCATTGTCTAAATACCAGAATTTAGAAAATGTCCAAAATTGATGTGATATAAAGAATCATAAATAAGAAATCATTCTGCTTCCTCACCTCCTTCCCCTATTCTGTCTATGACAGTGATGGCGAACCTATGGCATGTGTGCCATAGGTGGCATGCGGAGCCATTTGTTAAGGCACAAGAGGCATTGCCTTGGCAGGGGCGAGGTCTATACAAGCATGGCTACCCCACCAAGAGGAGCAGTTACCTCCATTGCCTCCAAAGGTGGCAGGAAGTGGCATACACTGCTGTTGTGGGTGCAAATGGAAGGCGCTGGATCCATAGCCTCCAAATGGCTATTATCCTCCTCCGTGGACTCCATCTCCCAGGCAGAAGGAGCGAGAGCCCAGAGCCAAGCCCACCAGCCACAGCCATCACTGTGAAGTGAAGTGGACAGTGAATAGCCTCTAGACGGCTTCGGGGGGGCAGGGGAGCCTCTGGAGCCTGGGGAGGGTGAAAAATGGATCCATCGTGGCCCCAAAGTGGGGGAGGGTGGGGGTCGTGCATGCATGCGCAGGGGGGTCATACGCATAGCATTATGACTGTAGGCATGCCCATGCACAACCCTCTGCGCTCCCCCTGCTTTTGGCACACGATGGTAAAAAGATTAGTCATCATTACTCTATGAGATGATCAATTGTTTTTAAGATTTTATAAGATTCTTTTTATAAGTACTATAAAATTTAACCACAAGGAAACTGATAACCTTATCTCTACATCTGGATGCCCAAGGTTCAAGAAACTTAGTTGTATTAAAGCAAAGAATAGATTTGAACATGTGTGAAAATGAACATTAAAAAAACAAAGACTAAAATGAAATTCTACTAGAAAAAAAATAGATTCCTTTAGGGTCAGCTTCAGATGTGTTTCTTCAGATTTTTGCCACTGATTTGAGTGAAATGTCTCAAGAATAAATAGTTTTGAGATTTGCAACCTGATTACTTAAGAAATAAGAACAGCCTGGAAGATAAATAAATGAAAACATTTAGAAGTAAATTCATGGTTTTAGAGAACAAATAAAATGAAGAAATATTTGTATACTTCAGTGTGTACTTCTGCATTCTGTAAATAAAATGACAGCATGACATTTAAACTAAAGTGGTATTATCAATACAAAATTAGATATATTATAACCAAAATGCAGTATAAAAATTGTATCTCTTTTTGATTGGTTTGTCCAGAATTAAATCAAGCCCATAAAGCTTGTGAGCTGTGGTGGCACAGTGGTTAGAATGCAGTATTGCAGGTTGCTTCTGGTGGCTGACTGCTGTTCAGCAATTCAAGGTTGACTCAGCCTTCTGTACCTTCGAGGTCAGTAAAATGGGACCCAGATTGTTGGACGCAATACGCTGACTCTGTAAACCGCTTAGAGAGGGCTCTAGAGAGGGCTATAAGCTGTATTTAAATTTAAGTGTTACTGCTATTATTTGTCACTTTTATGGACAAAGTCTCATAATAATCTTAAGATTTAAGATTACATACCTTGCAAAATCATAACCTGTAGGCTAAACCATAATTGGTTAATCTTGCAATGCTCCAACCTATGGCTAGATTCATGAAAGCCAAAAATAAAGAAAACATTATTATTTGGGCCATTGTGATATCAATCTGTATGAAAGATGTACTTGTTATCATCTATTCTAGATACTATGTCAACTTGAGAAAGTTGTTTCCTTTTCTATCACAGAGTTGTTTTAGATTATGACAAAACAGTAGCAATATTTGAAACTGCAGTTTTTAGTTTCGGTTTCAACTGGTTTCATTTTAGAAAAATAAATCCAAAGTCATGTTTTTGTCTCTATTAAAAGAAATTAAAGGGAATCAAGGATGGAAGTGGAAAAGCTGGTACGAATCCAACTCATGCTGGTGATGAATTTTTTAGTGTCTTCTCTGTATTCTTTGCATCATATCTACTGTCTGCAATTGTTAATACAAGTGGTTCTCAGTTAACAAACATTCAAACATATGATAGAGTTGAATGACCAGTACTTACAAACAGTCCTCGAAGTTCTGGCTGCTGCAGCACTCCTACAATCACATGGTCATGGTTTGTGATCTACCCTGTTGACAAGCAAAGTTAAGAGGGATGCCAGCAGGAAGTTGTAGTTATGTGTTCAATGACACATAACTACAATAATTTAGGACTGTTGGAAATGCTGTGGTTAAATGGCAAAATCAGAAGATTTTGTGCTTTATGACCTCATTACTCAGCAGTGAAAATTCTAGTCCCAATTACTGTAATTAAGCTGTAATATGAAAAGGTATATTTCTGTATGTTTAATAATATTAAATCATGAGTATTATGTAACTGTAGAACAATATTTAACTGGTCATTTCATACTAAAGTTATGAATTTGTCTTTCAGTGGATTAAAAGATGTTCCTCATTTATCACGGTTCCGGAAATTAAGAAATTTGTGGCTAAACAACAATAAGGTATCAAATATAAGAATTTTCATAACCACAGTTATTACTTATCTCTGATAAACCTTTTCAGATTATTCTTTCAAGGGAAGTGTCAAAGTTCCAAATACCCCAATGAAAGAATGTAAAAAATGGCTTCCAGGTCTGACTATTGGCTGTATTTTAAAATAAGCCAAAATTTCAGAATCATAATGAAAATTATAAAAGATATAGTGATCTCCCTAAAACATAACTTTATGCATAGTGGACTATTAGTTTATCTTATTAAGTTAAATAAATATGTATATTTAAGAGTCTTCATAAAACTATAATATTCCATAGAATCTAGCTATGTATAAATTTCATGTGCTATTTTCTGGGAATTCGCAACAATTTTCTGGGCTATCACAAAATATTTCCAGTTTGAAGATTACATTTTGGAAATGACCAGACTCTGCCAGAACAGCAACAGAAAACACCAATAGAATGTTCTGGATTTTTCCGAAAGGGTCCAATTCCAGAAATATAATTGTGAACATCTCTAATATCTTCTAATTTAGCACACTGATTAGAATAAATTTCCTAAAGTATCATAATATCATAGCTAATATTATGTAATAGAATAATTCATACATATATGTGTGTGTGTGTGTGTGTGTGTGTTTTATTATTTGTGCTGATAAATAAATAAAGGGAGACTAGTATAGATCTATTTCAAGCTATTTAGCTCTCATCAGCTAGCCATACCCTTACTGGGATTCGAACCTGGGCTATATTACATATTAGGCAGACGTCTTAGCCATTAAGCCACAGGCTCTGATCTGTTATCAGCTGAGCCAGGGAGAAAGGTATATATTTAAAGTCACAACCCCTGGTATGCCCCAATTATGGGAGGAAGCTAACTGCTTCCATTCTCTCTCAATCGGCTCGTCACAAGAGTCCATCACGACAGAAACCCAATAACAAAGGCAACAGTAATAATATTGGGTTTCTGTCGTGATGGACTATTGTGATGATAAATTATATATATATAATTTATATATGTTGGTGTATGTACCAATAAAATAACAGTGTTATTCAAATTTTTATTTTTTAGATTCAGTATATAACTTTCGTGAAATATAACTGTTACTTGACAGAATTATATCTTCATAATAATGATATCAGAAATATAACAGGTACTGTATAAACATTTCATTTGATTTGATTTGTCTGAGTAAGAAATAAGTTCCAAACATAGCCAAAAGATGTAAGTTATAATGTTCTCTTATGGACAGAGTGAGTCTGCAATATTGTGCTCTAACCACTGTGCCACATGGCTCTCAAAATAACTCAAAATAATAGTAGGCCAGCTGTTTTCCCAATTTCATTTGATGGTCAGTGAGAACAGGGTCTAGGCCAGAGTTCCCCAAGTGGTTAATAATGACCCCCAAATGTTGATGGGATTATCCCAGAGGTAGATAAATGACTGGGAATAAAAAGTGGTTCAGTAAATGGCTGGAAATCAGTAGGTGGTAGACAAATGATAGAAAGTCATTTGGATCAATTAATTTTTTTAGGTCTTTGTAGAGAGTGCTAGTTCTTCATCCTGAAGGTTAGGTGGCTAGCAGCTAGAATGTTACCCAGAATCTCATAGTCAGTCCCAGATGATTACACTATTTTCATGTAATAAATTTTTGAAAGTGAATGAGCAATCTGAAACTTCATAAAAAGGGTGATGAATTGAAGAGTTTGGATATCCCTTACTTAGTTAATGGGTCCATAAAGCTTTTACCATCCAGCCAAATGCCTTCAAGAATCTTGTAAAGTAAGCATGCATATTTTAACTGTTTTATTGCCTTTCCTGAAATAAAATAGGTATTAAAGTACAAGTTGTTTCTATAGTGCCTTATATTTTGGTTATCATTTTTAGGTGCTCTGAAAAATTTACATTCGCTACAGATCTTACTGCTTCACAACAATCAGCTAAAAAATTTGAATTTGACTGTGAAAGAACTACAAGGACTGCGAACCTTACATACCTTAAGTAATAATGTGTGTGTGTGTGTGTGTGTGTGTGTGTGTGTGTGTGTGTGAGAGAGAGAGAGAGAGAGAGAGAAAGAGAGAGAAAGAGAGAGAGAGAGAGAGAGAGAGAGAGAATTTCTTATATAGAATAACAGTACCAACATAAATATATTCGTTTCAGCTTTGAGGAAGGAATGGGATACTATACTTCAATTTTTTAAAATAGATTCTTTTGTTGAGAAACGTTTTTTGTAATTCAGCACACCTGTGTATTTTTTAATTGATGTGTGTGTGTGTGTTCTTTTACTATATTGGGCAGAGCAAGGGACATATGAAAATGCCTGAGTCTGAAACTTCATTTTAAGATAAACAAGACAGTACTGGCGCCACTAAATTCTGCTGTATGAAATTGCCTGCAGGGAAGTAGGATTATAAACTGTTAACCTTGAAAGTGAGGGTGTAGGCAATCGTTCTCTCCCCCCCACTCCACCCCAAGGAATGCACTCATGCATCCTGCTAGGCTTTCAGAATTCTAAAAACTAAGAACTTATTGCTTGGTAAAGTAATTACCGTATATACTCGAGTATAAGCCGACCCGAATATAAGCCGAGGCACCTAATTTTACCCCAAAAAGCTGGAAAAGTTATTGACTCGAGTATAAGCCTAGGGTGGGAAATGCAGCAGCTACCGGTA
This sequence comes from Thamnophis elegans, assembly GCF_009769535.1. Classification (NCBI taxonomy): domain Eukaryota; kingdom Metazoa; phylum Chordata; class Lepidosauria; order Squamata; family Natricidae; genus Thamnophis; species Thamnophis elegans. The sequence continues at coordinate 37,441,706 of NC_045558.1, forward strand.
AATTTCAAAAATAAAAATAGATACCAATAATGTTTTTGAATAAATAAATATTATTTATTTATAAATAAATAACTAGCTCTGTAAGTGGAAAAGAGGGTCAATAAAAACAATATGGTATCAACAATAACTTTAAATGTACAAAAACCTTAGCTCATTCAGCAACCAAGCTAAAACATAAGAGTTAAAATCCTTCAAAACTGGATTCCTCCTCATCATCTGTATGTCCAAACAGAGCTTCAGCATTAGCTAGTGTGAGGGTATCAGCATAGACATTGTCATCATCACTGAGTTCGCAGTCATCACCATCAGAGCTGTCGTTCTCATACAAAGCGCTGTCTTCACTGCCATCCATAGCATTACTAATGCCACATTTCTTGAAGGCGTGTCGCACCATGTCCTCCGGAATCTCTTCCCATGCATCACGAACCCACTTTGCTATCAATTCTATGTCGGGCTTCATCAGATTTCCACCTTTTGTCAGTCGGGCTTGACCAGATGACATCCATTCATGCCACATCTTTCTCACACGGTCTTTAAAAGGTTTATTTAAACACACATCTAGCGGTTGCAATACAGATGTAAGCCCACCTGGAATAACGGCCAAAGTAACTTGAGAAGATTTTGCCATTTTTTTAATGTCATCAGATGTGTGGGCTCTGAACATATCCCAAACTAGCAATGATGGTTTTTTCTTTAAGGCTGCTCCTGGTCGTTCTTTCCAAATTTCTTCCAGCCATTTTTTTGTTCCGTCTTCATCCATCCAGCCTTTAATATGTGCGCGCACTGTAATTCGTGGTGGGAATTTGACCTTTTTAGGCAAGGTCTTTCTTTTAAAAATAATGACAGGCCGCAGCTTAGTTCCATTAGCCAAACATGACAGAACAACTGTGAAATGGTTTTTTTCATTTCCTGTGGTTCTGAGAAAAATAGTTTTGTCTCCCAAACTTGCCACAGTTCTGTTGCTTGGAAGATCAAAGGTCATAGGTGTTTCATCCATATTTCCAATATCTCCCAGGTCATAGTTATGGATCCTTCTTTGTTTTATGATGAATGAATGGAATGACATCACTTTTTCATCAAGGTCTTTTGGCAACTTCTGTGAAATCTTTGTTCTTTGCCGCAAACATAGGGAAAACCTATTCATGAAGCGGGTACACCATCCTGCTGACGCAACAAATTTTTCAATGCCTGGTGCTTTAAATTTGTCATCTTGTGCCATTTGAAGGGCACGTAAGCGAATTCCCATGCGTGTTACACAGTAACCATTTTGACGACACTCCATAACCCATTCATGCAATTCAGTCTCTAGAGCCCCATATGAAGTTGTTAAACCACGTTGAGCTTTTTTTGACTTTGGAATCTTTTCCAAGTCAGCTTTCTTTTTCCGCCATTCCCTCACTTGTTTTTCATCAACACAAAATTCCCTACTTGCAATACTGTTATTGCTTTCTTCTGCTCTTGACACAACCTTAAGTTTGAAACCAGCTTCGAATGACCTGCGTTTTTGTTTTGGTCGAGGATTACCAGTAGAAGTACTGGGATCCATTTCTAACAGGATAAAAAAAAAAAAAAGACTTGTTCGGGTACCATATCTTTTGAGGCCTAATGCAGGCTGATATTATAGAAAGTGATGACATGACTGTTTGCATAGAACAGCCTGATTGGAACCCCCAAGGAATTTGTCTTAGGTGTACATAAATAAAATAAAATAAAATACATTCATCAAGAATCATAAGCTACAACACAGTGATAGTCTCTCTCTCTCTCTCTCTCTCTCTCTCTCTCTCTCTCTCTCTCTCTCTCTATCTCTCTCTCACACACACACACACACACACACACACACACACACACACACACAAAAATGCACACACACTCCTCCTCTGGATTCAATGGGGTTTAGGAAATCTCCCACCCTCATACACTCCTTCTTTCTTTCTCTCTTCCCTCCTCTGGATTCAATGGGATTTTTAGAAAATCCACACTCCTGTGCACACACTTCTTCTTTCTATCTCTCTTCCCTCCTCTGGATTCAATGGGATTTTTAGAAAATCCACACTCCTGTGCACACACTTCTTCTTTCTTTCTCTCTTCCCTCCTCTGGATTCAATGGGATTTTTAGAAAATCCACACTCCTGTGCACACACTTCTTTCTTTCTCTCTTCCCTCCTCTGGATTCAATGGGGTTTAGGAAATCTCCCACCCTCATACACTCCTTCTTTCTTTCTCTCTTCCCTCCTCTGGATTCAATGGGATTTTTAGAAAATCCACACTCCTGTGCACACACTTCTTCTTTCTTTCTTTCTTCCCTCCTCTGGATTCAATGGGGTTTAGGAAATCTCCCACCCTCATACACTCCTTCTTTCTTTCTCTCTTCCCTCCTCTGGATTCAATGGGATTTTTAGAAAATCCACACTCCTGTGCACACACTCCCTCTTTCTTTCTCTCTTCTTTATAGCTAAATTTGATACCATTAAAAATTAAATAGGATTAAAATCTGTGGTTTATAATTTACCAGTTGTGTCCACCCCACTCCTTTCACCAGTGTTAGCCCGCTGCACCAAGGGGGACACGTAAGAGGAAGGGGAAAATACAAGAGTGCACGCGGCAACCTCGATGTCTAAGTGGGCAAGTTCACAGCATGCGCGCCTGCACGTCTGAGACAGGGCATAAAAAGGGGAAAAAAGGCTGATTGGACCCAGCTCTGTTTGGGGCGCAGGCGTGGCGCGGCAGCAGTTTTTCAGGCTGCTCCCAGATGGGATTGTAAACCCCTTCTACACCCTGGCTCCTCCTCTTCCAGAGTTCAGGCTCTCTTTCTTTCTTTCTTTTTTTCTTTCTTTGAAAGAGAAGCCCAAATTAGCCAAAGGGGGGAAAGCGAGCGAGCAAGGGACCCCAGGAAACTATACTCGCTTGGCTGGACTACGTACGCTCCTTGGCTTAGTTGCTTTCCACGCGCCTGTTAATATATTCAAGGAAACAAACCGCGGCAGTTTTCCCCAAGGGCAATGCCGAAGAGCAGAGCCCGGAGAAAAACCAAGGAAGTCACGGAGGGCATTTGCCACTTTCTCTAGAAGGTGATACGAGCTTCCCTTTCGAATGGGAAGGGACGGGGGGTTGGCTGGGCTCTTCCCAGCAGGAAAGGGGGTTGTTTGAAACATTGGGACCGGGGGAGGGGTTGGTTTTGTTTTGTTTTGAAAGGAAATCTCAACCTGTTACAATCGTCCTTCCCAAATGAGCCGAGGAGGACAGCGGTGAAAAGTTTTCTCCAACATTTAGGGGAAAGTCGCGAGCAGCATTGCCCTCACAACTGAGGGGAAAAAACCCGCCCTCTTCCCCTTCCAGGTTTTCTTTAAAAGCAGGCAGCGCTCCTTGGCCGCAGGGCTTCACAGGGACCCTTTCCCCCTCCCACTGCTTCGCTCGCTCGCTCGCTCGCTTTCCCCCCTTTGGCTAATACAATCCCCCTCCCTTCCCATCTGGGAGCAGCCTGAAAAAACTGCTGGGAGGTATGGGGTTCCTAGGTCAGCGGCCCCAAGGAAAGGAGAGGCTGAGCCACGGGAACGAAAAGAAAAAGGGAGGGGGAAAAACCCGCCCTCTTCCCCTTCCAGGTTTTCTTTAAAAGCAGGCAGCGCTCCTTGGCCGCAGGGCTTCAAAGGGACCTTTCCCCCTCCCACTGCTTCGCTCGCTCGCTTTCCCCCCTTTGGCTAATACAATCCCCCTCCCTTCCCATCTGGGAGCAGCCTGAAAAAACTGCTGGGAGGTATGCGGTTCCTAGGTCAGCGGCCCCAAGGAAAGGAGAGGCTGAGCCACGGGAACGAAAAGAAAAAGGGAGGGGGAAAAAACCCGCCCTCTTCCCCTTCCAGGTTTTCTTTAAAAGCAGGCAGCGCTCCTTGGCCGCAGGGCTTCACAGGGACCCTTTCCCCCTCCCACTGCTTCGCTCGCTCGCTTTCCCCTCTTTGGCTAATACAATCCCCCTCCCTTCCCATCTGGGAGCAGCCTGAAAAAACTGCTGGGAGGTATGCGGTTCCTAGGTCAGCGGCGCGTGGGATCAAACTAGGAAGAAACTGGAGGTGGGGGGGAGCAGTTTGAGAGACTATGGAGAATATGGACTTCAGAGGCGGACCAGAAAGAGGTCCCGACAAAGATCCGAGGCTGAATTCGGCAGTGTTTATGGATCAGGGTCAGCCCCACCAGCTGGCGACAGGAGAGCAGAGAGGAGCGGACGGAGCAGAAGCAGCCCCAGGGCTCCGCTGCCGCTCCCCGCATTTTCTGGACAGGGATCCCTTGGAGAGGGGATTCCTTCCTGCGAGACCCCGTCCACAAAATGCAGGGAGCGGCAGCGGAGCCCCGGGGCTGCTTCTGCTGCGTCCGCTGGACTGTGGGGCTTGGAAGGGGGCGGGAAGAGCGGCGGGGTGGTGGTGGCCGGCGGTGGCAGGCTGGTTCGCCTCCTCCTCCTCCAACAGGCAACAGCACTGCCGGATCCAGTTGTAGACTCGAGTATAAGCCGAGGCGGCTTTTTTCAGTCCAAAAAGTGGGCTGAAAAACTCGGCTTATACTCGAGTATATACGGTATTCAAGGTGTTTAATTACTTCCAAATCACTAGCATACTGAACATTTCATAGAAACAAATACGAAGCATTCTAAAGTTGAAAAGATGATTAATGATTATTAGATTACCCCAGCTACTATGGAAGATATAGCCACCATATTTTGAAAATACCAGGTATTGACAAGGGAAAAGGTTTAGGATGGGTATGGGCATTTCCAAAATAATTATCTTTAGATTGGTTTAGAAGAACAAACACTTTTCTTAGATAAGAATACCTATTTAAGATAATTTATGTTGATCAGTAAGAGCCAGCTAATTATAGTTGTAAAAGGCATCAGGCTAGAAACCAGAGAACTAAACATTTCTACTTCTGCAGGACACTAACTGAATAACTTTGGGCCATTTGCTCTCCTAGCCGTAAAAAGGTGACAATGGCAACTTGCTTCTGAAAATCATATCAAGAAAGCTGTATAAAGTCAGGCAATAGCCATGAGTCAAGATTGACTTGAAGAAATCAATATATAAAAAGTCATTATGCCATCTATTTTCTAAAAAAACACACCCCAGAATACTCCACAATGTTAAAGACATTATTTATAATCTTCCAAATTGACAGTCCAGTAAACCAATGTAATTTCTCTAATGATTATAGACAAAGAATTATTATTTTTTTGCCAAAAAGTATTAATTAGTTCAGCAAAACTACTTATTTATTACATTAAATCTTGATATATTTGTGTATAATGTTTTTTAAACTTTCTTCCTATTAAAAGGCATAAACGATTACATATAACAGTAGCATACTGTACAATAATTAAAATGAAAATACATAGTATGATAGCAAAAATGATTTGGTTAAAATTGACATCATTTTTAAGTAAATTACAAAAATAGTATAAATAGGTGTTCTTTCCACTGCTGCCATCTAGTGGTTCTTTAAGTGCACTTAATTAGGTTTCCTTTTTATGAAAGAGAACACTGATAGAAATAGGCAAAAACAAATATAAACAAAGAGGTCTGAACCATGACTTAATTCTTGTGAAATAAGATTGTATTTACAAGACACACGTTTAGCTCTTGCCCAATACCCTAAAATATAAAAGGGAGGGTGGCAATACATAATTAGGATATTAAAATTCTGTTATTATAGCTTATTTCAGTGTTTTTCAACCTTTTTTGTGCAAAGGCACACTTTTTTCATGAAAAAAATCATGAGGCACACCACCATTAGAAAATGTTTAAAAAATTTAACTCTGTGCCTATATTGACTATGTATAAAGTGTTTTTCCCACGGCACACCTTACACTATGTCACGGCACACTAGTGTGCCGCGGCACAGTGGTTGAAAAACACTGGCTTATTTCAATATGCAGTACATCAGTTTCTTGAGCTTGTGTACATCAACCTTTCAAGCCTGGATGTAATATTGAATACATATTATTTTACTGAAATCCCAAGATGATATTAGTAAGTTACATAGGAGTCAGTTCTATTACAGTTGTAGTTTTGAAATGCATTAGCAAGTCTGTTTGCAAGGGTAAAAAAAAGAATGACATTATGCGAAACTTGTGGCTTACTTCCTTGCTTAAAGTAGTAAATTTTTCTAGTTAATCATAAGATACAAAAGCATTTAAAAGATAATAATACAAAATATGCCAAAAAGCAAAGGTCATTTTTTTCACAATTCATTTCATAATGGGTCAGAAGGTCCAGGAAAGATACACTTTCTGAATTCTTGAATAGCATATTATGTTTGCACAGTGGAAATTAACGTTAGATTGTCACATTTGTGCTCAATAATTTTCTTCTCTGTTTCAACTTCTGCAGACCTATTTAACAATCCTCTGTCGCAAGAGTGCAGATACCGCCTATATGTAATATATCACATTCCTTCAGTAACTTTGCTCGACAGAAAAGGTAGAATTCTCTTTTTTCAAGAGAAATGTTTTGCAAAGATAAGAATTATTTTTTATGGTTAAAGTAATTGTATAAGGTTCAATATGCAGGGATCTTGAAGTTGTATGTTTTGTTGATGGATCTAGTATTGGATGGTTGACGGATTAGTATGAGTTTTATTGGGGCATCAGTACTGTTTGTTTATATCTTTTTGGTGTATTGTGTTTTAATCTTTTGCTTCCTGCAGTTCTTTTCTAATAGAGGGTTGTTTATATAGATTTGATAAAGAAATAACAATATAATCTGTACCCTGTTGCATCAACCTTTTGAGCGATCTGGTTTAGCAGTCTTTTCTCACAGTGCACAGCCAACCACAGCAGGATGTCCACTACTCTCCCAGAAGATGGCCTTCGGATTACATGTAGTCCTTGATTTACAATAGTTGGGATCAGAATTTTCATTGCTAAATGATTCAGTTGTAACTACCATATTGCATAGCAACAGCAATCCCCACAGTCCTGGTTGCTGTTGTTAACCAAATCCCTTGGTTTCTAGTTGAAGTGTATTCTTGCCAGGTTTCCAGAACCAAAATCACAAGCAGGTAAGTTGCTGCTTTTGGTTGAGGTTGTAGCAAGAAGTACCTGAGAAAGCATGAAGAGGTTGAGGCAGGATCTGTGCTAGTGGTACACTGCAGATCAAGGAGCAGGAGTGAGGAGGTTCATGAGAGGAGCAAGCCTGGAAAGGTGCAAGGATATGCATGAGAGGTGTGGCATGCAAGAGGAGAGTGGAAAGTGCTGTGGAAGAGAGATCTGAAAATACGGATTGGGTATACTGTGCAAATGGGGAGGGTATATGCAAATGTATGTGAGAAGTGCATCCAGGCTTGGGGAGGGAGAGCATGCAAGGGTTTCATTTCATCGAAGGTGCTAGGAGGTGCATGAGAATTATAGCACAGGTTCTCAAGAGACATGGATCATGGAGGTTGTAGGACTGTTCAACGATCACATGAGTGTCAGGAAGAGTGCACTAGGGAAACTAGTGACCATTCCTGATGGATTCCCATTTTAATTTCTGAGGAGACCAGTAGAGAAGATTACCAATAGCAGTCACATTATTGCAGGATTCTGCAACTGGTCATAACTGAAAATCAATTGCCAAGCAACCAGATTGCAAACAAATACTAAGCATCTTAATGTTTAAGATTTTTGTAACTTTGAACAGTCACTGAACAAATGGTTCTAGGTTGCAAACTACATGTAGTCACACTGTCATCAAGGCTAATAGCTATTCGTCCCCATGATTTCTATGAATTAGTCCAACCCTTTTTTGCAGCCAGTCAAGCTGACAGCCATCATCACATCACATCACAGCAAATTCTGAAGTTTAATTATGTGTTGTCTAAAAATTATTCTTTTTGTTTGTCCTGATTTTTCCAAGTTTCAATTTCATTGATTTACATCTGACTATAATATTTTGAAAAGGAAAATAGTTACTACTCTTATTCACTTAATCATACCATCAATTTTAAAACTTCTCAATTTTATGGATCAACCACTCCATTTAACAAAAATTCACTCCGGAAACAAGACTTCATAATGTCTCTGAAAGGGCAATAGGCACTGAAATTTTCAGGGAATATTCTAAAGAAGAATAGAAAGACATAAAGGAATCTCTGGAATATTTTATGGAATGTGATAAGTTTCTTAAAAATAAATAAAAAGCCAAAGAAACTTGAGCATTTAAGGAAAAGTACTAACATATTTTAATGCTCTAACAAAACTTTATATTTCCCAGAAATAACTAGAAAAGAAAGAGAATCAGCGTTGCATATCTACAATCATGAGAAGACTCTTGTCCTTCAGTCCATAGGATTTGGGAAAAGAGTCGATATACCTTTGTTGCCAAAGGCAGCATTAAGACTGTCACCCACAAAAGTGTTGCACTTGCCTCCAGGTATTTCAATAATAATTTACTAAAGTAACATATATTTTGACTCTTGTTGGATAGGTTGAAAGGATTTGCTGGTGACATCACTGTTGCCTGGGGTACACCGAGTTCGGGGTCCTTTAATATCTTCAGCAGGAGCAAAAAAAAAGGAGCTGACCCAGCCCCATGGCAGCACTTGTGCCTCAAAAATGACTTTCCTGCTTATCAAGCCAATGTCATAACCATGCTTCTTAATAATATAGATTACCAATCAACCTTCCTTCCCTAACATCCTTAATAATTTTTAACATTATCTAAACTTTTATAATTACCTCTCAACCTCAAAAGATCTTTACCTGTAATTATATTGTACATATGGTGCATATCAATAAAAATCTTTGTAAAAACAGTTGTATTGAATCATTTGATCTATTTTTAGCTTTTCTGGTTCAACTATTGGAGGTTTTGAACTTTGATAAATTAAAAAATTTATTTTACAACTTTTAATTTGTTCATTGTATGCATATTGCATGCATATTGCATGAATATGAAGCAGTTATTACAATTAATTGTTTTGCTTCTGGAAGTTAAGGAAAAAGATTGTTGAATAGAATAATGATTAAGTGATGAAAACTTTGGACTATATAAGTAGTTCTCCAAATGATATAAAAACTAGACCTTTAAATATGTATAATTAATATATTTTGAAAGGCATAGCATATATTTTCTTCTTCAGAAGTTAATCTGAAGAAGAAAAATCAATCTTTCTAATTCAAGATGTACACATTGTAAATTTCTAAAGATTTATAAATTATAAGGGCCTATCCTTAATCATTCAAAATTAAAATTCAATGCATTTTATTAAATAAATATTTTAGAACTAATTGATAATTTTATGCATTTACTTTTTTAAATGAATGTAATTTTAATTGATTGTTTAATAATATATATTAATTGACAAAAGGAATATACAACATTCAATGTTTTTAATAATTATTTTAGGTTTCGAGTTTGGAAATCACTTAGTTAAGTAAGTAGCTCAAACAATTTCTCCATATTTTAAGATTATACTGTAAATAAAAAAGTTCTATACAAGTAAAAGGACAAGTAAATTCTTTAAATTGAATAGATAATTGTGCTTGTATAAATATTAATATGCATTTTATAAACTTCATGAAGTTATGCTGCACTAGAGATTTAAATATCAATATCACTAGATATAAATATCACTAGATTCACCATCTTGAATTTTAAATGATTTGCAAAAGAACATTTCAATGGAAGATATACAGTAATTGGTAGGAATATATTGACTATACTATTTGACTTGTATATCATCGACACTTCCCTCTTTAATGTACATACCATTTGAACGAATGGCAAGAAAAACAAAATGTACAGGTACAGTATAGGTGGTACCTTGTTCAATAGTAGTAATTGTGAGAGGGATCTTGGAATCCTAGTGGACAACCATTTAAATATGAGCCAGCAGTGTGCAGCAGCTGCCAAAAAAGCCAACACATTTCTAGGCTACATAAACAGAGGGATAGAATCAAGATCATTTTAATACTACTTTATAATGCCTTGGTAAGGCCACACTTGGAATACTGCATTTAGTTTTGGTTGCCATGATGTAGAAAAGATGTGGACACTCTAGAAAGGGTGCAGAGAAGAGCAACAAAGATGATTAGGGGACTGGAGACTAAAACATGAAGAAGTGTTCCAATATCTCAGGGGTTGCCACAAAGAAGAGGGAGTCAAACTATTCTCCAGGGCACCTGAGGGCAGAACAAGAAGCGAAGGGTGGAAACTAATCAAGGAGAGAAGCAACTTAGAACTGAGGAAAAATTTCCTGACAGAACAATCAATCAGTGGAACAGCTTGCCTCCAGAAGTTGTGAATGCCCCAACACTGGAAGTCTTAAAGATGTTGGATAGCTATTTGTCTGAAATGGTATAGGGTCTCCTACCTAGGCAGAGGATTAGACTAGAAGACCTCCAAGGTCCCTTCCAACTCTACTATTGTATTTATTGCACAATTACTGAGAACCAGTTTGGTCTAGTGGTTAACGCAATAACTGGAAATGGGGAAACCTGAGTTCTCATTCTCCCTAGATGAAGGACAAAAGCAATGGAAAACCACTTCTAAAAATGTTGCCAAGAAAACTTCCTGGACAGTGGTTAGGGTTGGGTCAAAGTCAAAAAGAAACAAAATACATTGTTGGAAATTTTTTGGGGGGAAGAACAGAATTCAATTTTGGGTTTGGAGTTGAACAGAATTTGGTTGTGAGTTTGGAACAGCAGTTTTTGAGATTACAGCAGAAAAACTTAAGGGGAGCCTTATTTTAGAAATGGTAGTATTTTTGTGGTTATTTTAAGAATATGTTTAAATTATAGTGCAAATGCCTATTTAATCATTGGTTGTATAAGAATATTGTCATTTACTAACTGTCTTGGGATGGGGGTTACTCTTAAAGAATCCCATTTGCAAATCCAGAAGATGCTGTCTTTTTGCGGGCAATGAAGCGTGGCATGATTGAATTTTCAACTGTGGATTGGGGGAAAATGCCTACCTGTGAAGAAAAACGCCTTGGCAGCAGTCCAGAGAAAAGGCCAGAAAAACTGACCATTAGATTCAGATAAGAGCCTGTTTCTTACAGAAAATCTTCTCTCTTAAGAGCTTTTTTGTATTGCATTCCTATTAAATGTTCTAAGTGTCAATTGAAGATATTTTAAAGGGAAAATATTATTTAGTTGTTTTAGCATTGAATGTAGAACACTTTTTAAAATAAGTGATTCAAGAATTCAGAAATAATTGATTCAATAATGTTACATACCTGATATAGATCAGTCTTGAGGTTTCAAAGTATTTTTGAAAAGAATTAAAATATTTTGAAGTAAGAGAGGTTTAAATATAGATTTTTGCCTCCCAACAATAGGACATAAGGGCTATATTACAATTGCTTGAAATATCTTCAAAAATATGAGATCCCTATTGAAGTCTCAGTCCTTAATTGCCTTCGATGTTAAAAAATACTGTGAACTGGTAGGAGAAATGGGAGGTATGAGATTAGTTATTTCATCCCATAAGCTTCATCATAGTATTTAAAATAAGTGTTAATATCTTTATTTAAAGGACCATTGAAGTGAGTCTAAATATATATTCAAATTTCATTTGCATTCGGAAGTTGTAAATAATAATACAGTCAGCTAAAAAATTATCTGGAATTAATTTTTGAAAAGTCTTGTATGTATGGCTCTCATCATTACTGAACTTTAGGACCAGCTGTTCCAGCTAATATATCCACCAGTGAGACAACTTAGCAACTTCTGGATGGCTCTAAATATCTGCCATAAATTAATCACATCCAGCCTAACCAATATCATATTGTTTTCTTTGTAACGAACACTAAGTAAATTTTATGTTACATATTAGTTGAAGGCTGAACTATGATTGATTTTAGATGCAATCTTTACCAGATACTTTTAATTTGCTAATTTAGAATGACATCTATTGGGCATTCTAATTGGGTAGCATGTAAGCAGTCTGACAAATTCTAACTGACTGAACTGACTCCTGTTATGATATTAATTTTTGGAGGCAAATACTCAATCTGACAATGTTGTGCATGGAATAAAAAAATGGAAACCAGTCATAATATTGAACTGTCTAAGGGATTGCTCTACTTATTCCCTAAAAATAGCTAGTCCAGAACAATTCAGCTTGTCTTGTTTTTGGATTTGTTATAAAATATTCCTGTTTTGTGTACATTCCTAGTAGAGACTTCCTAAGTTCAATATTTTGCATTTCATATAAGAAATGAGGGGAAAGTATTATATGCTAGTTTGGAAATTAACTGTAAATTAATATAATAGAAGTAGATGCAACAATGCTCTGAGTTTTCTAAAAAAAATTCCCCATAAGAAACTTTAAAGTTGTCTTACTATTTATTCTTTAAAATGTTTAGGTGGGGAGGAAATAATTATTTTATACAGACAAATTTATAACACCCAAAGCCCCCTAAAATATTTTTTAGCAAAACTGAGATTTAATCTATCAGATTTTCAGCTTTATTACCTGGTTTTCATTTGAACATATATTCTTGTGAAATGATATTTTTTTCTGAGTATTGCCCTCTTTCAATTCAATTACATAGTTTGCCCCTTTTAAATCTCAGCAAATTTTAGAATGAAGATATAACAAGGATTTTCATTTTTAGCCTTAAAGATTGTTAAACATATTTTGTTACTAATAGGTAAAGGGTGAAAATTTGACCCAGAGCTATAAAGAAACTGACTTGAACAATCCAAATTTGAAGACAATAGGCGATATGTCTATATGGACCAGATGCCTTAGCAGCTTCAGATATGATCTTTAAAAGAAACTGTGTTTAAAGAAATTAATAATTTTATATGAAATTTTCAAAAATAAAATGAAGTAGAAATTAAATGATAACAAGTATTATATACTTGAAATGTGGAATAAAGAATTTAAATATATAATCTTGAAAATCATTAGCCAGATCCAAGAAATGTAAACACAGATATTGATTTAAGAAAAAAGCTAGTATATCAGAAAATATGTTTCATGTTTATGGAACCCTCAATCTTTTTAAAAGACTGGATATCAAATTATTTTGTGTGTGTAATGTCACTATGAAAAATTTGAGTTGTTTAATTCATATGGTTTGTTCATGTCTTACCACAGCTCTTCTGAGGTTTTGACTTACAGTTTACATTAATAATTTTGGAAGAAAATATAAATTTAAAGATATGGACATAAATATTATATTCCTAATGCAAGGTCATTGACATTTTATGAAAAGCTTTGGTTTTATTAAAGAATAAAATTACAGAAATATAAAGATGTCTAAAAAATAATAAGGGGCAGATTCAAGATATGTTTGTTATTTAGAGGTGTTTTTATATTCCATAATTGAAAAGCTGGAACAATGTTTCTCTATGCCTCAATTTAGTGATAAATTCATAGATTAAACCAATCTCACCTTGATATTAAAATATCATGTGAATTAAAAAAAATATTAGTTATAATGTTTTATAATCTATGTTGCTTTTTAAAAAAAGAACAGTGCAGTTAGCCCAGCACAAGCTTATTGTTCAAATGGAGAAAAATAATCTATCTATATATAAGTGAAATATCACTCACGCAGCATCACGAAATCTCCAGAACTGTAAAGCCTACAAACTTGAAATTTGGCATGTATGTTCTTCTTGATTTCTAGGTGCTCGTTAACAAAGGATTTTTCTAAATGACCATCAGATCATTAGTATTTCTTATATTATTATTAACATGCTCTGATGTTAAGGAGTTAGATGTTCTACTCCCTCTCCCCACCTGAAAAGAACTCTATTCCAAGTGCCACTTGGGTGTGGGCATGGCCAGCGCATGACTCATCTGGCCTGTGGGCTGGGAGTTTAGACATTCTACTCCCCATCTGAAAAACACTCATGCTATGGAGAAGATCAATGGGGCCAGCTTGAGGGAGAGAAGAGGATAAGATAGGAGAGATCTGTGGGGTAAGCCTGAAGGAGAGGAGGGGCTAGGAGAGGCTTCTGTGGGGCAAGCCTGAGGGAGAGGAGAGGCCGATCGTAACTACTCAATAATTTTAAAGCTGTATGTGTCGATTTATCAAGCCTGATCACATAGTTTCGTAGCGGAGCTCAACTATCCTTGATTAATATGCAGATATGGATTTTCAGAAACTGTATACAGGTAGTCTTTGTTTAATCCACTTAACTTGGAGTGGAATTCATATTGCTAAACAATGCAGTCATTAAGTAAAATTTCACATGACTGTACTGTTTTATCAACAGCAGTTTCAGTAGCTCCAGTGGTGGCTGATCGGCAGATTCATATTTATCTTATCTTGCTATGCTTGCCTCCTGTTCAGCAATCCAAACCCATCTATCTACTCCCATTTCTGCCCTTTGATTTCCCTGCATTTTGCCTTGACCCCCGATGTCCCTGCTGACTTTTACTGTCTTTGTCCTACTGCTGCCAAGTTTGCATGGTCCAGCCCTTCCTGACACCTTCTTCCTAAAACTGTATGCAGTCTTTCTGAAGCCTCAAAAAGCCTTCCCGAGGCTTTGGGAAGAAGGCTTCACTGGCCTGTAGCCATCTTATGAAAGGTTGGGGTGGGCATGCCTTGCTAACAGCATCAGTAGGAAAAGACCAGTGAAGGTCAGTTGAGGACAGCAAAATGCAGGTGGCAGGGGCCATGGGGGTACAGGGTGACTAAAAGGGCAAAGATGGTAGGAGATAGGCAGGTGGAGTTAAAGGGCAATTACTCGAATTTTGCTAAAGTGTCTATGAGGGCATTGCAATGGCTACAAATATCATTTGTTCAGCATCATTGAAACTTTGAACGGTCCCTGAATGAGTGGTCATTAAGTGAGGATTACCTGTAGTTTATTGCACAGGTAAAAAAAACACCCTATAATAAATGAATGATTCTTACCCACCATAAAGCCTGAATCTTATTGGAAGCATAAGCACTGCACAAACAGGTAAACTTTAGATAGCTAGTAGTATATTTAAATTTGCTTCTTTCTAAATAAAAAGCTGTCCTGCATAATTTGTACTTCCATTCCAATCGCAAAGAGAGAAATTGACAACACATTGACATTCTGAATACTTTTAGCACTACTGTCTGTGCTTCTACTTTTCCTAAAAGTACAATCTGAGTATTTGGAATATAATGAAAGTCAAGTATAATTCAAGAAAATTTGTGGAATTCAGCTCATTTACTTTTATCTCTCTCCCATTCTTCTCCCCCAGAAAATCTAGCTTCAAGGTGTTACATGCCTCTCTATTCCAGATTACGTATAACATAATATTAATTTGATTATATTATTGAAGCATCACTAATACTTAAAATATAGTCAAGTTGTAATTTGTAATTTTTCAGCGAACATTGTTTTGAAAAAAGCTCTATAACTGAAAATGTATAATTAAAGTTAATTAAACCAATATTGATTAGCAATATTGTTTAACAGAAACAGGCAACTAGGAATTTTAATGTACAGGTAATCCTCGACATGACCATAATAGAAATTATCCATTATGGTTAGAGATGTTTTTTGTATATATTATATTTTGTTTAAGATAGTTAAAATAAGGGGGGGGGGGGGTGTCAAAAAAAAGATAAAGTGCTTGAAGCCCTTGGGCTTGTTTCCATCCCAACAGAATCTATACCCTCCTCATCCATTGTGCATTTATTTTTCAAACTCTGGAGTTAGGATTAGGAAATGACAGGGGTCCTCGTTCCTGGACTATGAAAGTGGATGCCGTTTTCTGAGTGGCCACAATTCAATAGGTTACATCCTCAAAATGGTGGCCAGTTATGGGATTGCAGCTATAACTGACCATGAGGTCCAGGAACAGAGTGACCTATCCTCCTTCCCTAATCAAACATCTTTTAAAGGTGAGGCTGTTGGGCCCTGTGGGTAGAAAGCGGGCCCAAGGCATGTGGAGCCTAGGTGCAGGGGAGATAGGCAGAAGTGTTGGTGCAGTGTCCCTATGATTGGTCATAAGAACAAATGACTGTGTAGGTCTTGCAGCAGGTGCAACTTTGAAACAGAAGTTTTAATAACTTTGGGGAAGGGTCCACCATAATTTCAAATAATCACTAAGCAACAAGTCATAAGTCGATGACTACCTCTGTTTATATTTCAGATATCACTATGGTAGTAACTTAATTAAAGAGGCTTGAATTAAGTAGAAAGCTTTTTTGTACTGCAACATGAATTTATTTTAAACTTTTGTAAAAAACATACCTAAGGTATACAGGAACAAAAACAGATGGGTTTCTGATTTTAACCAGCTATTTAAGTTCTTTATTACAATTTACAATTCTGTGAGTTATGCTCGATATAAAAATTAAAATGCAGTATATCATTGAGCACTTAGCATATTGTGAAAACCAATCTACAGACTGTGATCCAGATGACATTCTTTAAAAAGTTCTGTTTATTCTTCAGATTCTTGAACCTTTTCACTAACAATGTTTTCTGAAGTAGTTTCCTCTTCAAGAAAGTTACAAACTGCTGGAGATGACACAGTCATTTTTATGCTGGGAATCATTTCACGTTGGTCTCCAGTACTTTTTGTTTCCATGTCTTTATGAGTTTCAGGTTCAGATAACTGTTCTTCACTTGTTAAAATAGATTCTGCAGTTTGTGCTGCTTCTAAAGTGAAAACAACCATGTGTCAAGTAAAAACATAGAATCATGTACATTTTGATAAGTAATATAGAAAACTGACACCCTCTTGCTTGAATTCCAACTAATACAGGAAACTACTTTTTCTGTTAATTTGAAAATAAATTAAAAGTAGAAACTTAACCAAAATGTGACACCATATGTGTAAATATTTTTAATAGTAAAAGTATCATTTCTGCACAAAATATCTAGCTTTTTCAGTCTAAGGAGCTTGTTTAAGGGAACCCCATATATGCCCTCCAAGGTTGTTTCATTTTTTTTCTAATGTGAATAGACTAACTAGCTTGGTCAGACTGAAGAAGCTACCTGATTAGTAGCAAAACATTTCAAACAAACAAAAAAGTCCTGTTGTCATGACTCAATTTCTCAACATTTTGATGGAAGAGGATCCACAAGAGAAAAAGGTTTTCCTGCTATCTGGGTGAGCATCACTAATCCAATATGGGTACCGAAAGGGGGAAGTGCTAAGAGATAGGGTGTCAACAAGGTTCCTTTTGCCTGAGTTGCCTGTGTGGAGAGCTGAGACAGTTCCCTTGTTCTCTGTTCCTGTTTTACCATATATGTGACTGGGTGTCTATCGTGGAAAGATCCATGATATCTCTTGTGTATCTACCACCCATTGTTCTTTGACTTGAAGCAACCCAAAGGAGAGCCTTCTTGGCTCCATTTGACATTCTGAGCTGTGCACTATGAAGTCTCTGCCCTGGAGTGCTTGCAAAGAAAAGGTGTCCATAGGCAGTTTGACTTGCTGGCTTAGATCACATCAACTTGGGACTTCAGCTGGCTTTTTCTGTTTTATTGGGGAAGGATATGTGGGGGGAAATTAATTGGTCGTGGCAAAAAAAATGGTGCCTTGTGATGGCAGCTGCTTTGTTGTGAAGAAAAGTTTGATCAAAAGAAGAGGTCAGAACTTGGTGAGCAGACATGGAGCTGCTTCTCTGCCTGATTTGGCAGAACACGGGAAACGGCCAACAATCCCCCAACAGAGCACTGAGTTGCAAGGAAGCTTGGACAGCTGGCACAGGAAGGGGATCCCTGGCTGGAAGGCATTGCCTTACTTTTGTATCATCTCTCTAGAGAGTTTTCTGCTCTGTGAAATGGAGAGAAAAGAAGAAAACAGATTTTGGCAATGTTTCCTGTACCTGATATACCCCAATCACAAGAGAGGAAAAACTGGAGAACTTGGATATAACTTGATTACAAGGGAGTAAAAAGTCACACAGTCTGTTCATCATGCACCATTGCAATGCCAATGCTAGGGTGTTGCTTCAGATGTTTATCCTCCACTGTGTGTCTGCTTAGTCTCTTCTTGTAATCCCTTTAGCAAAAACATGAATCCTAGTCATATGATCGTGGGATACAGCAAATGGCCAAAAATGCAGGCTGGTTGTCAAGCACCCAAAATCTAATCATATGAACATGGGGGGGGGAGAGAGATATCAGGTCATAAGAATCTTTTGGTCTGCTATAATTTTGATCCATAATTTTAAATTGTATCTTGGTTATAAGTTTATTTTTCCAGTGCTATTGAAACTGCATGGACACTAAACAAATTTGTTGTAACCTGAAGACTATTTGTACCAACAAATATTTACACTTGCCAAAAATCAAATTTTCAGGTGAAAATTAAATGCCAAGAAAAAGATTTTAAAATTGAGAAAGATTAGGTCTATCTGAAAACATTTCATCAAAAAACTGCTATCGCATAACCACAGTATAAAATGCTGTCTCAGAATAATCTGTTTGAATATAGCAGGGAAATGGATGAATTTTGACAAAGATAAAATATAATAGTAGTTCACTAGTGCAAAGATTGTCATGTCCTGTTATTTTGAAACATAACCAGCATCTGTTTTAGTTACTAATTTGTTTTGAAGATATTTCCCATTATAAAGGACATATTCCTAAATCCTCTTGAAATAACAAGGCATCTCAACCTTTATTTTTTTCTTTAGCTGCTTCTACCGTCTGCTTCTCATAAATCTTCTTTAGCATGCTGCATGATTTCTTGTGTGTAAACCAGTGCATTTTCTGGCAAGTCTGATCACAGTAAATAACCTGAAAATCAATAAAAATATATTACCATTTTGATTTGATGTGTGTGTGTGTGGGATGTGAAAATGGGCCCGTTTTTCACAAAAATGGGGCATGCAGAAGGTTTTAGAGACCCTGCAGAGTGCTCTTGGGAAGTTTGGGAAGCCAAAAGGGACCCGTTTTTCAAAAAAACAGGATGTGCAAATGGTTTGGGAGGCCTACAGAGTGCTCCAGGTGGCTGGGGACAGCAAAAATGGCACTCCTGTGGGGTTTGGTAGACCAAAAATGGGATACACAGAGGGTTTGGGAGGCCTGCGTTCCTGAGGGCTGGGAAGGGCAAAAACGCCATTTTTGCGAAAAATGGGCCCATTTTTTGCTTCCCACCCCACCCACCCCCACGCATCACATTTTTGCCCTCCCGAACCCCTAGGAGCACACTGCAGGCCTTCCAAACCCTCTACACACCCCATTTTTGCAAAAAACAAACCTGTTTTTGGCAAAGATGGGATGCATAGAGTGGGGTTTCTCAAGGCCAAAAATGGCTGTATTTGATGTATAAGATGCACCAATGTTTCCACTTCTTTTGGGGGGGGGGAGTGCATCTTATACTCAAAAAAGTACAGTACCTAAGTTCCAGAAGTATGCTTTTACAATAACACAAAAATGGAACTGAGATTTGCCTTTTGTTTGCACACACACTTGAAAATTCTAATATTGAGAAGATGTTTTGTTGTTTTCATTTTAAAAGTTAAAAATTAGTTTTGAAGATTGAGATACAGTACCATAAATGTATACAAATGAGTTGTCACTCAGTTGTAATTAATTTTATTTGGTAAATAATT
Source organism: Thamnophis elegans (assembly GCF_009769535.1). Taxonomy (NCBI): domain Eukaryota; kingdom Metazoa; phylum Chordata; class Lepidosauria; order Squamata; family Natricidae; genus Thamnophis; species Thamnophis elegans. The sequence continues at coordinate 37,461,188 of NC_045558.1, forward strand.
ACAAAGGATGGGAAAATAAAAAAGAATGAACATACACGTGATGGTAGGAAGATAATGGGAAAAACCTTAGCTGAAAGAAGCAAAAATAATAATTTGTGAGAATAGGTTTTTGTCCATTGATATATGGAAGTGGGAACTGGATATGTCAAGAAAAACAAAAGCTGAATGCAATGTGGAAGATTATAAAGTGTGTGTGATAAATGAAAGAGGGCAAGAATGACCTGATGAGCTACCAGTATGAAATGTGTTAACATTGCACACAGATTGAATGATGCCTGAATTATAAAACATACATTAAGGAGAAGTGAACAGGTCAAGAAGAAAACTAAGTAATACAGTTGTGAAAATCTTGAAGAGAAATAGAAAGTGTGAAGGAAAAGTAGTATGAATTAGTGTATAGATATGGCAGAAACATGAATTGCTTCTAAGGATCACAAAGTACGGAGTGGTGAGCTCTTTTTATCATGTGATGTATACTGTACATTTGTGATAGGCATGATGCTTAACCTAAGGGGGAATGGTGTGCCAGTTATTTATATACCGTAAGAAATGGAGGATAAGTTTATTAGTTTATCTGAATCCTCTTACCATTTTGCACGTGGAACATCTTTTGTTTGCTCCTTTTTCCCCACACGTTGTACAAAATTCAGCATCTATAAAGCCTATTTGGCCAGTAATAGCTTGTGTAAGTACAGAAAATGCTGTGGGATCAGAACCCTGGAAAGGCAAAGGGAGTGAAATAGCAGTTTTTCTTAACAACAATCTCAAGTCCAAGTCCAAAGGGCTCTATGCTCTAATTTTTTTTAATATAAATTTTATTTTGTTTCTACAAACTTCACATTTTTGCAACACATTACATTTTTTACCTATCTGTTGTGTCTGTTTTATCTATAAATCTTTTTTAACTATGACTTCATATATTTGTACATTTACATTTTTTCATACATTTTTTTCATTCTCTATAATATTCTATATGTTCTATGTATAGCAGTTTTTATTACATTTATATCATTTTGTAAAGTATATATTAAATCTTTTATAACTATGACTATATATTTGTGCATTTACATTATTTCATACATTTTTTTTCATTCTATATGTAATATTCTATATATTTTATGTGTAGCAGTTTTTATTACATTTACATCATTTTGTGTAATATTTATTTGCTATAGTCTATCTCTTATTTCAATCTTTTAATCCTTTTCCAGTTTTGTAGTTGTCTATTGTTTTGTTGATCTTTCTTCCTTTCTTTTTTGCTTTCCTGCTTTTCCCCACCTTTCCTCTAGCCAATTGTACAATAAATCCCATACGGAGCAGTATTCAGATTCGTCTTTCTCTTTTAGTTCTTTTGTGAGCCTATTCATCTTTGCACATTCCAATATTTTTTTAATTACATTTTTTTCTGTTGGTATATAATTATTTTTCCAGTTTGTCTGAATATAATTCTCGCTGCTGTAATGATATGTAAAATTAAGTATTTAATATTTTTTTCATAATTTCCTTTTATAATCCCTAACAAAAATAATTCGGGTTTTAGTGCAATTTGATGTGTAGTAATCTCCTCTAGCCAATCTTTTATTTTTTTCCAATACTTTTTTACAGCTGTGCATGTCCACCACATATGGTAGTATGTTCCATGTTGTTTGTTGCATTTCCCGCAGATAGGTGAACACTCCGGGAACATTTTTGCAATTCTCACTGGTGGAAGGTGCCATCTGTAAAACATCTTGTACATGTTCTCTCTATAAGCCATTGCCATCGTTAATTTGTAGTTTATTTCCCAATTTTTTCCCCATTCCGCCAATTCTATACTATACCCAAAATTTATCGCCCATGTTATCATCATTTCTTTCAGTTTCTTCTTCCATTTTAATTTTAATTAGTGATATTTTTTTAAATCAATTTTACTTCGGTTCCCTGTAAAATTTTATCCAGCTCTTGCGGCTCCTTATCGAATCCGTCTCTTTTCCTATAAAATTTTTTTATTGCCTGTATTTGTAAATAGGGCCACCAACCTATATTATCTATTCCCTCGTATTTCAGTTCTTGCCTTATTTTTAGCCTTTCTTGGTTGTCTAATATGTCTTTATATCTTATTACCTTGTTTATGTCCAATACATTCGGGTATATCAGAGCTTCCACGGTGGATAGCCAGGTTGGGATTTTATTATAATGTTTTGTTTTGATTTTTAACCATGTTTGTAGTAGAGCTTTTCTAATTAAATATTTTTGGAAATAGCTATGAATCTTGTCTTTCCCATCCCAGATAAAGGCGTGCCAACCCAATTCCAAATTATAACCTTCTATTGTTAATAATCTTCTGTTTTTTAAATTGATCCAGTCCTTTATCCAGGTGACAGCTGCTGCTTGGTAATAAAGCTCTCTCAATCAGGAAGTCCAAATCCTCCTCTTTCTCTACTGTCTTGTAACAATGTTAATTTAATTCGTGGTTTTTTTCCCTGACCAAATAAACTGCAATTAATTTATTTAAATCTATGAAAAAAATTTTCCTAGGCTAATCAGCATCACTTGAAATAAAAATAAAATTGTTGGTAGTATATTCATTTTAATGATGGCAATTCTTCCCATTAAGGATATTTGTAGTTTCCTCCAATTTTCCAGATCTTTCTTAATTTTCTGAATCTTGTTAACATAATTATATTCTTTAATTGTTGAGCATTTCCCTGTCAGCCAAATTCCTAGATACTTTACTTTTTTTGCTATTTGCATTCCCATGTTTAATTCTTGACTTGTTTTTTAGTAAAATTCTTCATAATGATCTTTGTTTTGTTCTTATTAATTTTAAGTCCCGCTATCTTACCAAATTCCTCTTTTTTTTAGATTAATTTAATTCTTGATTTTAATGGATCCTCTAATATGAATACCATATTGTCTGCAAATGCCTGTGTTTTATATTCCTCTTTTTAAATTTTTTATTTATTTCTTGATTGTTTCTAATTTCTGTTAGTAGAACTTCCAGTGATAGTATAAATAAAGGTGATAATGGACAACCCTGCCTCACTCCTTTCCATATCTTAACTTCTTCTGTAGTGTCACTATTTATTATTATTTTTGCTGTCTGGGCTGAATAAATTGATTCTATCATTTTTATAAATTTTTCTCCAAATCTCATCATTTTTAACTGTGTGATTATAAGTTATCAAAGGCCTCTTGGGCATCTAAGAAGACCAGTGCAACTTGTTTTCCCGGATTCTCTTCATAATATTCTAGTGTATTTATAATTATCCTCATAGTTTTTTAATTGATGTTTTGGTAAGAAGTCGTTTTGATCTGTGTGGATAATTTCATTTAATTTTTTTAAAATTCGCTCTGCCATTATTGATGTAAAGATTTTATAATTTACATCTAGTAAAGAAATTGGTCTGTATTTTTTATTTGTTCATGGTCCGAATCGTCTTTGGGTATCAATGCTATATATGCTTCCCTCCATGATTTTGGTAACTTTGCTTCTATAAGTGCTTCATTAAATAAGTCTAAAATCACTGTTTCTGTCTGCTCTTGCATAGCTTTATAAAATTCTACAGCTATACCGCCCGGTGTTTTATTATTTTTTTGTCTCTTCAATGCTTCCTTTAATTCTATCACTGTGATTTTTTTGTTTAGCATTTCTCTTCTCTCTATTTCAATTTCATGTAGATTCCTTGTATTTAAGTATTGTTTGATACTGTCTTGTAATATATTTTCTTTGCTGTACAAATTCTCGAAAAATTTCTGTACTATTTTTTTCCTCTTGTTTTTTTTTAAGTACCTGACCTGTTAACTACGTTAACACCAGGTATCCTGAAGATATTGATATTATTTAGGGCAAAATTTATAAAATCTGATCTCACTGAAAGGACTAACACAGTTTTCATTTAAGAAATCTATACAATCTAACTAGATTGGGTAATTTTACTCTTGAGAAACTATTTAAAAAGAGAATGGAAAAGAAAAATTATATTTTCCCTACAGATCTTCAAATGTTATTTAAAATGGATGTCTGTTGCTTAATGGTATGCACTGATTCTCAGGCCTCTAATCCAACTTGCCAAAACAAAAGGCAGGAAAGTGAAGAATTTGTCTGATGAATTTTGATTTTCGTTGGCACGTCAAGCCAAAACCTCTTTCAACTAATGTTATACGTAAATTAACGGAAGCGATTAATGGAAGATTTCTAAGACAAGGTTGTTCAAGAAAGCAGACCCACTGATGAATAACTTGCATTCTACTGTGAAGGTTTGGCTGAGACCATATAACCTGTCTATGAATCAGTACTCTTTCCTGCGTAGTGTTTGCCAAATCCATACTGCTTAATCTGGACAAACTGGAAACCAAGGGCAATCATGTATCACCAGAATAACTATGAATTCTGATAGTCAGAATGTCTATCTTGGAAATTATTTTAAGGAAAAGGTACACAGAAGATTCATCAGCCAATCAGTCCTAAAAGCATCCAGATATATGTTTCTGGCAGTGAATATTGACATGATTTGCAACATTATGTGTTATCCTGCAGATGTCTAAATCAGGAAACAATCTGTTGGAAGGATTGAGGGTTTGGTATCCATGCTAATTCCTAGATTATGTCACTGCTGAACCAATCAGCTAAACTGCCAGAAATTTCCAAAAGGTTTTTGCCTTGTAAACATTTAGAGCAACTATATCTTTGATTAATTACTTGAAATTGGCTTCTTCCTACCAACCAGCAAGTCAGTGCTCATCTTTTTTCTATTATGTTTTATTAAGAAAATATATTGTGCTAAGCCTGTTGTTCTTTCTGTAGAGTGCTGCTGCCATTCTTTTCTAGACTGCTGCTAGTCACTGCCTTGTATCAGACCTGTAAGAATTTGTAAAACATGATTCCATATTTCCTCCCTATGTTAATTGGAAAGGAAAGAGAAGGACAAAGCAGAATAAGCTTGGAAGCACAGTTGCTGCTTCTGTCTTGTTGCCTGATTGTGTTCAAATCAGTTATCCTGGATTAGATAACTTTTAACTGATGCACTGAAGCATCTGCTTAGATAGCTTCCCCACCCCTCTGCAGTCAGTGTCAGATTGATTCATGTTTGTGCTAAGTGCTAGTTGTTTTGCCTCCAAATGTTTAGCTAATGACACTAAAAGAATCCATAATACCTGGTACCTTAGGTTTTCATGACTGCTATGCGAGTCTTAGAAACTTAAAAAATCAGCAAGAGCTGAGCTAAGGCAAAAGATAATTTCTGAAAAAAACATGAGGAAGCATGTACAGAACACTTTGAGATAACCACCCAAAGAACCAAATTTGCAGAAAGAAAGTTGTGTCCCCCCAGTTCCTCACATTAATTAAAATTTGGTTACAGTGAACATGTGTAAATAACGCACACTAAAATAGTATCTTATAGATTCTAAATGTTCAGTCTATACAGAACAGACATACTGTTCATCAAGATACACTCACAATTTCAACAGGAGAAATGTTTCTCACAAGCTGCTGCAGCAAGGTAGTTTCACAGTAAGGAAATTTTCGAATAGATTCCCTGATGATCTTCTCTTGATAAACTGGAAATCCATCTCTCTCTCTGCCTTTTAATAGGCTGAAATTAAAGGTGAATACAGCTGAAGTTACATACGTTGCCCATGTTTTTTTCTTCCTACTCATGCAAATGTTATGTGTGTAGCATAAGATCACAACATAAAGAAAACCTGCAATGCAAATATTTAATGTACAAGTTTTGTGAGAGCAGTATATTCTTTTACTTCAAAGATGATAGGATTGGATTTTAATTTCTAAAGAATATACTATGTATACCCATGTAATTTTTCCTTCAGCTGTAGCTAACATACAAAACTGAAACATAAGGCACATTTACGTTATGTCTCAAATATGCATCCATCCCAATGACTTAATAAGAAGCTCCAGTTTCATAGTTTAACATTAAAACTACAAGAATCTGTACTTGTGCACAGATAATACATTGTATTGAAAAGAACCATCTACTGAAAAAATAGCATACCTTTTGATTAATCCATCCAATTTGTCTTCCCGCTCGAGGAAAAGAATACATTTTTTGAAAATGCAGCTAATGTAGTGCATTTTAATTGCAAGGACTTCATTCATTTCTCTCTGCTTCATGCACTTCTCACAGATCAGATCCAATATTTTGTAACATTTCTGCATTGCTTCAACTTCTGTCAAAAGAGGATTTTCTTTCACCAGCAACACAACCTATAGAAAATATTTATATACCCCTTAAGTACTAATTCCCAAGACAGATCCAATGCACAATTGGCGTTCTTCTGCACTAATGACTGTTCTTTGTGTGCTGTTCCTGGAACAGGAGGCTCTACATGCAGGTCACTCATGTCCTAGTCATCCTTCATATATAAATTATGCATTGATATGGGACTATCTTGAAGATTATTTGGAACTAATGTTGGTGCAAAATGCAATAGCATGATGCAGTTGTCCGTGAATCTACACATGTATGTTATCTTTCTGCTCCGTGAGTTGTACTGATTACCAATTTGCTTCTAGGACCAATTGAAATTGCTGGTGATACTCTTTAAAGCCCTATTTGGCATAGGGTTAGCTTATTTGAGAGACACCCTCCCCTCCAGTGCCATGTACTCACATCATCAGATCTGGCAGAAGAGACTTGTTGCAGTCTGTCCACTTCAAAGTGTCACCTGCTAATACCCAGGAGATTTTTTTTTTTTTTTTGCTGCTGCTGTTTGTGAAAGAGCCTTTCTCCAATATCAGTCTGATCCCAATCTTGATGGCCTGGGGATCAGGGTGATGTGGAGCCCATAAAATGGCTGTGCTGTTCATAAATTACTGTATTTTCCAAGTGACCGTTATCTACAATTTGTAATTGTTTTTATTTGTGTGTGATATTGCTTTATCTTACATTCATGAATATTACAGGCTGCTGAATACATTGAATAAAAAGGAAAAATGAAATAAAGTTCTTTTCTGAATTAAGTGTTTATAGCAAGCATTCACAAATGCAGTTTAATAGAACTGCACATACACACTCTGTGTGTATATGCATTGATATGTACATAAAAGGGTTAAATCTGAATTACCAAAGACTACTCTTTAAGACTATTCATACTAGTTTCTATTCATGTTGTACCTTTTAAGTCATAGATAAAAATAATATAAAATGTTGCCTTTATTAATCTCTTACTCACTGTTTCGCCCTGACTTTAGTCTGTTTTTGCCAGTGAAATGTTTTCTTTACTTATGTTTAGCCAATAAGCACAAAGCTATATTTTTTCCAGTTCAACTGAGGGGTACATGGAGGCCATGGCCAGAGGGGTCTATGCTCATGTATGGCGGTGCAAAATTGTGGCCATACCTGGGGCAAAATGACTTAGTTTCAGCAATGCCCGCATTATCACACATATTAAGTATTTCAATACATTTCAATTTCAATACATTTGGGGCTGTTCTTACAGTCTACCTGGAAACTAGCACTTATTCTGGAAGATACAACATCAACCTTTCAGGCTGCAATGGCTACTAGTAAGTCTCCAAGTAGAATTTAAGATGCTAATGTTGACCTATATAAGGTTGGACATTTTTCAGAATGCCTGCTCTAACCAGTATCAATCCAATCAGAACTGTTATAGAGAAGTGTCATGTCTCACTTCTCAAAAATTTGACATGCTAATAGCAATATAGCAGTAGACTTATATACCGCTTCATAGGCCTTTCAGGCCTCTCTAAGCGGTTTACAGAGAGTCAGCATATTGCCCCCAACAATCTGGGTCCTCATTTTACCCACCTTGGAAGGATGGAAGGCTGAGTCAACCCTGAGCCGGTGAGATTTGAACCGCTGAACTGCTGATCTAGCAGTAGCCTGCAGTGCTGCATTTAACCACTGCGCCACCTTGGCTCTTGCTAAGGCTACTTGGCATTGTTTCTCTGGAAATTCCAGTAACAATAGCATTTATATACTGCTTCAGTGCTTTATAGCACTTTCTGAGTGGTTTATAATGTCAGCATATTGCCCCCAACAATCTGGGTCCTAATTTTACCAACTTCAGAAGGGTGGAGAACTGAGTCAACCTTCAGTTCTGTCAAGATCAAATTCCAGGCTCTGGGAATACTGCAGTTTAACTACTGTGCCACCAGGGCTCCTTTGTATTTTGGAGATCACACTGGCCTTGTCCATGTTGATTTTCTGGAATCTTTTAAAAATTGTGTTATTGTCACTGTGTCAATGGACAAACTGCTTTCCAGGTCTTGTTTATTTTCTGGTTATCGTTATTTTTTATATCCTTAGTGTCGTGTGCCAGGGCTGATGTCCTAATCATTGTTGTAACTAGTTGGAAACTTACCCTGGGTCTTAACTTAAAGTGTATCATGTAATTCATCCTGATTGAAGCAAAGTAGAAATATAATAAACAATCCTATTAAAAGAATCATCTGGTACCTGTAAGCATTGTTATAAAAAGTAAGCAGATGCCTCTTGCTGAAAATAAAGAATTTCAAAAGAACTGTTTCATGACTAAAATAAACTTTACCTTGACACGTATTTTCTTTTAATGTGATTTTTTTTAGCAGATGAACGCGAGTCTACCTAATCTAGAAACTTCCATATGTGTTCTGACCACAACTGTAAAAATTCCAAAACCACGTGGTTTTGAGAATTGCACCCCTGAACTCCAACACAAAACTCAATATATCATAAAGCTGCGAAATTGAAAAACACTGGCCTATAAAATTTCAGGACACTATAGCAGAGAAAATGTGAGTTTCAAATGGAACATACTTTATATACATATAGTATCATGTGAAAATTAAGACACCAAAGACACTACAAAAAGGACTGGACCAGTGGTGGGTTTCAAAAATGTTTGGAACCTACTCTGTGGGTATGGCCTCCTTTGTGGAAGTGGCTTGCTAGCCATGTGTCTGGGTGGGAGTGGCTTGTCGGCCATGTGACCGGGTGGGAGTAGCCAACTTGGAAAATGTGATGAAACTCACTTAACAACACTCTTGCTTAGCAACCAAAATTTTGGGCTCAATTGTGGTCATAAGTTCTCTTTCTTTCTTTCTTTCTTTCTTTCTTTCTTCTCTCCCACTTTCTTTTTTTCTTCCTTTCTTTTTCTCTCTTTCTGTCTTTCTTTGTCTCTCTCTCTCTCTCTCTCTGTCTGTCTCCCTCCCTCTGTGTGGATCTGTCTCTCTCCCCCTCCTTCTCTCTCTGTCTCTGTCATTTTCTCTCTGTGTCTGTCTGTCTCTATCTCGCTGTCTCTCTCTCCTCCCTCTCCCATCTGTCACTTTTTGTGTGTGTGTGTGTGTGTGTGTGTGTGTGTGTGTGTGTGTGTGTCTGTCTCTCCCTCACTCTGTGTGTGTCTCTCCCTCCCTCCCTATCTATCTTTCCCCTCCCTTCTCTCTCTGTGTGTGTGTGTGTGTGTGTGTGTGTGTGTGTCTGTCTCTCCCTCACTCTGTGTGTGTCTCTCCCTCCCTCCCTATCTATCTTTCCCCTCCCTTCTCTCTCTGTGTGTGTGTGTGTGTGTGTGTGTGTGTGTGTGAGTGTGTTTTTCCCAAACCTCTTCGGAAAGAGTTCTCCAGCAGCCTCTGGCAAGGTGTCTTCCCCGCTCAGGCCGAAAGCAAAGCAAATAAAATATAAATGCTGGTTTACCTTTCTCTGCTGCTTCTCTCCCAGGCTAGATCCGAGAGGAGATCCCTGTCCTAGTCTTCCTCCTGCCCTCGTGGCACGGGGAAAACAGACGGTATTTTGTCCATTCTGTCTCCCCGTTGCTCAGAAACTCCAGGAAGGTCCTTTGGTGGTGGCAGGCATCCTAGAACCTGCCTGCTAGCAAAGGACCTTTCCGAAGTTGCTTTTCTGAGCAACAGGGAGACAGAAGGGACAAAATACTGTCCGGCCGGGACGGGTGTACAGGACCAGGGGCAGGGCAGCTTACTTCCGGGTCCGGTCACCAACCAGTTCGCAAGAACCACTGGGGACCGGCAGCAACCCACCCTTGGACTGGAGTATACAATAATAAAAATGCTTATATGAAATCAGTCTTAAGATACAAATTAGGTAAGTCACATTTCATTTTTGCAGGTCCAATTAGCAGGCAACTAACAAATAAGAGCATATTGTACCTTAACAGGATGCAAATTAGTAGTTGTAATGATCTTATGTAGAGGTCCAGCTAGCTTAATTGGAAGCTTGGGTTCTTTATCCAGTCCTTGTGGTTTTGTGTAGTAGTTTAGCTTTTCACGTGGAAAGAAATTGTTGATAACTGTTACACAATCATGCTGACCTAGAGAGAGAAAATGATTTCCCTTTATGAAGTGAAAGTAAATGATTAATTCACAATTAAAACTGATGATTTGGTGATGAAGCATAGATTGCTGAAAAAAATACCAAGAAATACATTGAAAATAATTTTACTAATAACTGATAGATTCTAATCAACTCTTCTGTACAGAAAATCTAGGATCTAAAATAGATTCATTTTTGAGATATAATTTTAAATCATTCCCATTTTTCAGGCCAGTGTTTTTTTTAGTAAAATGTGCTGTATCAATCCAATCTAAAAAGTATAATCATACAAAGATTTAATATTTCTAGAAATATCTCATAACTATATATCAAAGTACCACAGATTGAGAAATAAAATGATGTATGGACATGTTAGGCTAAAACGAAGAATGCTTTTCCTACCAAAATATTTGATACTTTTTCAATGATTTAATTTAACACATGATACAAACCAAGCTCCATTCTTTAACCGAAAATGCAGAAGATATCTTAAATATTTAGACAAGCAGAAGAGTAGATTATAAATCTAATAAATAAATGAAAAATAGATAAGACATTCTTTGTCCTTACCCACAAAAGCAGCCATCTGAGCTGCAGTTCTCCCCACAGAATTGACGACATCAATCTCTGCTCCAGCCTCTAACACCATCCGGGTTATTTCTTTGTTGCCTAAATGAAGAAACTTTATTTAGACTTTTTAATGTTTTCACAAACTGTCGATGAAATAGGTTTCCTCTGATAGATATTAAAACTAACCATTCTACTAACAAGGAAGAAATCAAACACTTGGTTTTCTAACATAATCAATTACACAGGTTCAAATTCTTTTATTTTCCAACTGTACCTTCAGTTGGAAGTATCTGCAGGGATAGAACATAGCCATTTTCTTTTCAAAGATGAAAAAAGTATCAACAAACAAGTATCTTCAACTCTTGCTTTCTAGAACTTTAATTGGCTGCTATTCACTCTCCCATCCACCATTATTTTTATTATGACGCCAAAGACTTGATTTTGCATGTTCTCCAATTAGGAGAAAAAGAAAAGGACGCTGCACCAAATAGCATCCTAATATATGGGTGAGAAAGCAGTCAGTTCTGTGGACATGATTAAGACCCATCACTCAGTTATTTATATTAAATCAAGCTACAAAGTCTTATACCAAATTAAAATGCCCCATCCCGTTGATTTCTTCAAATTCTGTTACCACCTAGTTTTTTCTATCACGACAACACAAATAAAAAGAAAATATCTTTAAAAATATATGCCTCATTAAGAGATTATGTCATCAGATAGAATTGAAGATGACCATTTTTACACATTTATGGAGAATAAAATCTTCCTAACAAAATCTTTTCTAAGGGACTCCTTTGTAGTATCTCAGTAAAGAACAAGTTTTTTCTTCTTTACATAAATAAGAAATTAAAAAAGAAAACACTATTTACCTGAGAGCCCAGCAAACATTAAGGCAGTATATCCATATTCATGATTGTTGCAGTTTACATCAGCTCCATGTTGCATCAATAGTCTGCATATATCAGTTTTACCTTTATATGCTGCGTGCATTAGAGGAGTCATTCCATGCTAATGAGAGAAGGTATAAATATAAGTTCCATTTGTTTTCTAGTTAATACGGTAGTACCATAGCAAGATTTATGTTAGGTGAACTAGCAAAAAATATTAATTGTTAGAATCCTAAAGGTAAAAATGTGGTGAATCTCTGACCCAGTAAAAATGCAGGTGAACGGTATAACAATATAATATTTATCTTGCTATAGCTTAACAAAAATATTTTAGCTCCATTGCCTTAATATAACCAAGTTGTTAAAGAAAAGATTTTTTTCTTCTATTTTTAAAGTCATGATTGCTATTTTTATTCCCTTTTAGAAATTTATGTAACACTTAGTGTCTGTTTATGTCCACTTGATTTAGCATATTGTCTCATTATTTTAAATTTTATTGCAAATGTCTGAGATTTTTAATGGGAAGCACTAGTATGAATAAATAAATAGAACATAAGCTTAAGAGTGCCAACAAAGTTGACCCATCATCCCAGGAAAGTATGTGTAACTACGGGGTGGTAATACTTTCCTCAAACTTCAATAAATACTGATAATAAATGTGTACCTAAAATCAGATCCAAATTTGAATCAGAAGGCAGGTGTGGTCTACTAGAATGACTTGCTTTTAGTAGAATATGGCTGCTGGATGAATTAAATCAAATTCTCTGGGCTCTGATGAGCACAGAAGCATTAAATATGGAAGAATATGATAATTTCATTTTCAAGTCATCTGAAAATATGAATTGAAAATAAATATACTTAGCTTTATTTAAGTATACATATTTGGAATTAAAACCAGGTTGAAGAGCCATTTGGACTTTATAGCTTGGAAAGATAGAAGCTTTAAAAATGGTTTCAGAAGATGATTAACATTAATAAAAGAAAAAATATCTTTAAAAGAATGAATGCATTTGGAAATTACATTGTAATCTTTTTATGGCTACAAATTGAGAGCTTATTTTGAATAAACATGTATAGGATCACATTTGAAAGATGATATGATTTGTTTTCAATAAAATATTAAAATATTAAAACCACACATTTCCACCTCATCTAACTACTTTACTATCATTGGAATTGCTTAATGCTGCTACTCATCTTAAAGTAATCATTCTTACTCAAGTTTAAATGCAATTCAGAGTTTGCTAATTCCTGGATCTTAAATTTGTGGCGAAAATTCTTGTTAGGTTTTATTTGGCTTAAGGAAACCTATCAGTTTCAGATCAAAAATGTAATTCTGCCAATTACCTCATCTAAACAATTCACACGGACAGTTTTGCTGCCAAGGAGTCTTGAAGCTTCTTCGTTGTTTCCTAGAGGGAAAAAGTTTATGAGAAGGAATTATAAAAAAATGGGTATTATATTTGTATCCTGCATTCTTTCCAAATAGTTTAATGTATTTATATATATTTTTCCAAGTCCCCATAAATGTTATAAAGTATTTACATTCACAATTCATATATAATTCTTTGATCCATTTGGTATGCAAACAACTTATTAAGTGCTAGGTTTCTGTGCACAAAAGTATAAAGTGGCATTTGCTTATAAGAACCAGTTAGTCTGAAAATAATGATGCAAAAGAATCTAATAATGCTTACTAAGAAGAATCCCCTAGTGAAGGGAATTCTAATTCTGAATAAGAATTTAATTTCCATTCTGTTCCTATAGACAGAAAAATTAAAGCATATAATCTAAATATTGATAGTATTTAAAAATTTGTATCAGGCAATTTCACAGTACCATGAAAAGGGACGAAGGGGATTTTTTAATTTCACCAATATTTCTTAATTCTATATATTATACAAATAAAAATAATTGGCGAATTAGTACCACTTCTCAATTTTATGTATTACCGTTAAATTTATTTAGCCGAGCTATACCAAGAAAAACAGAATAGTTAAATACAGGTAGTCCTTGACTTACAATAGTTTATTTAGTGACCATCTGAAGTTACGACACTGGAAAAAGTGATTTATGACCATTTTCACACTTACATCTTTGCAGCATTCCCATGGTCATGTGATCAAAATTCAAATGCTTGGCAACTGACTCATATTTATGACAGTTGCAGTGTTCTAGGGTTATGTGATCACCTTTTGCGGCTTTCCGACAAGCAAAGGTAATGGGTAAGCTAGATTCACTTCGCAGCCATGTTACTCACTTAACAACTGGAGTGATTCACTTAACAAATGTGACAAGAAAGTTCGTAAAATGCAGCAAAATGCACTTAACAACACATAGCAACAGAAACTTTGGGCTCAATTGTGGTTTGTAAGTCAAAGACTTCCTGTAGTTGATAACTGAAATAGTTGAAAGCAAAGATATGAAGTCAAACATCTAACATGAATTCCCAAAGTTCACATTTGGAGCTAA